>NC_090760.1:60547528-60550028 GCF_036898095.1 Palaemon carinicauda | reverse complement strand
CAATTCTTGTTCCAGGCATGGTGAGGTCCCGCACAATTGGGACATTTTGCCTGGGTTTTTGTCCCATTCTGATGTGCGTTAATGCAGTCCTGTGTGGGATGGCGGTGGCTGCAGACTCCGCACATTGTAGGGTTCCTGCACTCTTCTTTATGGTGCCCATAGCGCTGGCAGTTGTAACAGCGCAGTGGTTCTCGCTTTGGACTTCTGATGGGAAACTTTCCCCAGAGGCCCAAATCCAGTGCTTTAGGGACTTGCCCAATAAAGGTGACAGTTACTTCCTTGGTGGGAAGTTTGCGGTGGTCCAGCTTCCTCTCAGCTTTTGCAACATTGCTGCAGTCGGTGACGAATGACAGTGGCATGTCTACAGGAAACCGATAGATCACTGCCTGTCTGAGTCTCTTCTCGGGGTCCAGGAGGGTCAGGGAGGTTTCCTGTTGGAGGATGTTGACACTGGCAAGGTCCTTCGGGGATATGATTAAATCCCCTTTTAGGTTGGCCCTGGCTGTGTGATCTTGATGCCAGGGTTGGCGGTGGCAATAGCAGCAACTGCTGCATATGACGGTGAGCCTTCTACAGCTGCCATCTTGAATTTAACAAGCTGTTTGGGTTGGCTGACAGGTGGTTGTGGTCCCTCAGCAGCGGCCAAGTTTAGGTCCAAGCTTGGGTCATTTTCAGTGATTGCCTGAGCCTCCATTAGGAGCTGTGAGAGGCATGGAGTGCAGTTGCAATCCTCAGGGTGCAGTTCTGCTAGTTGTGGTGCAGTCAGGTCTAGAGCCGTGGTTGAAACGTTGGTCTCAGGTTCCGGAGTTGCGGTGAGTGGAGCGTCCCTCTGCTTCCATCTTTTCAGGTGTCTTCTGGACAGCTGGTGCTGGAGATGGAGTGGGTGGCTCTGGGATAGGTGAGTCTTCGTAGTCCTTAGCTGGTTTGGCATGAGTGGGGGAGCTGTGGCCTACAGTGTTGCTCCAGATAGCATACACACATGACTGGCAGTCACAGTCCCGTTCAAAGGGGAGAGAGTTACTGCAACTGGGTGCAGAGACTGTCTCTTTATACCGTGCTTGCACCCGGTATTTCCTCTGAAAAATGTCTGGATAAGGAGGCTGTGGAGGGTAGGATGGTATATCCATATATCCTGGCCTGTGCTTCCTTTGTAGGAAGTGGTAGATGCTCTCAAGTATCAGGGTATAGCACTGAAAACAGCTGCATGTTTTCCTGTGGGAGAGCACCGTTGGGTCCCTTATTTTGAACCCTATGTGGTCTGCTAGCTGCTGCCTGTAGTTTTGGTACCTCTGGCAGCGATTGCACTTGCAGTGCTGAGCCCCATTCTTGCAGAGGTTGATCCAAGTGGGGTACAAACTCCTTGTGTAGGTGCGAAGACTGTCATGCCCATCATCAGCCATACTGGATGGAATTGAGCTAGTCACTAAGGTCAACAACAGTTATTTAATTTAGCAAAAAAGCCAAAGTAAATAACTGGATTCTTACTTATATGCGGCCTCTTCAACCAAAGTTGAGAGGTCCTAGTGACTGTGTGGATAAAAGTCCACCCATCCAGGTGTTGCCAAGTCCGGTGCTGCTGAACTTAGAAGGCTGGAGAGCTCTTGTCGGCGCGAGAGCTGGGCCGAGACTGTGTTATTGAGAGAGGTTTCTTACATTTTATAGGGAAAGCAAAAGTACGAACATACATATAGAGATTTAGAGAACAATGACACTCCCTTACCCGCTACCTGGGGTTGACTCAGGTGTGCGTAGGAGGAGTCCGAAAGCTCGTTAGACACCTGCTAAAAAGGGTCATTTCTAGTGGCGGGTATATTCTTGTTTTCTTCTTATTTTACTTTCATTACAGTTATTTATATGTCAATGCGGTAGCCTTATCTATATAAATACATAAGCAAAACATACACAAAAATACAAATATATATACATCTATATATATATATACATACACATACATATACATATACATATATATATATATATATATATATATATATATATATATATATATATATATATATATATATATATACATATATATACACACATACACACATATACATATACACACATACACACACATACATATACATATACACACACATACACATATACATATATATACATACATACAGATACAAATACATATACATATACATAAATACTTACACATACACATACATATACATACACATACACATACATACATATACACACACATATATACATGTATACATATATACACATACATACCTATGCATATATACATTCATATGTATACAACATTAATATCATAAACATATAATCATGTATATATCAATACTTATATCTAGCATAACACTATATAGTGTCAATATACTTATGCATACTATATAAAATAATTGTTTCCTTTAATGAATGGTAGCTTAGGTCTAAATATTAATTTCACACCGACGTTAATTATTCACAATACATTCAATTCTACATTAAGTGGTTAATGTTTTTTTATATAGTTTACAAATCT
>NC_090760.1:60528167-60537028 GCF_036898095.1 Palaemon carinicauda | reverse complement strand
ATTATTGTAGTGCGCGTGTGATCGTCGAGAACTGTTTTCTTCATCATCTAAAATAGATTCAGTTCATGTGCTTCAGGGGCATGAGCTTCACACGGCAATATTCGTGGAGAAATTGACACAAAAATCCACAACGAGACGTGTATTTTGTCGCTATACTCTGTCAAATTTACGAAGAAGCTTGAGGTGTACCTAACGACAAAAAACACACATGCCATATTTGTTTCGAAAATAAAGAGAAAAGAATGCCATTTGATGGTTATAATGAATACAATTAATTTAAATGCTAAACTGTAATTATATAAAAAATCAACTTCTAATTGTTATACTTTTGAAACATTATACAGTCGTACTATAAAGAAACGAGCCACAAAATTTCCACTTTTCCGATATAGTTTCACAGCTCAACGATGGACATTTATTAATCGGCTTTGGTAAAAAAATATCCCTTGCGGGCAGGTACTGGTAGGAACCACCTGTGACGAAAGTAGCTTGCTGCTTAAACCCCACAACCAGATGTAGGAGAGAGAGAGAGAGAGAGAGAGAGAGAGAGAGAGAGAGAGAGAGAGAGAAATTACAAACTCTATAACAGAGATACCTCAAAGATTATAGCAAATAAGGGAGAGACACAAAATATATCATAAACTTTTAGTCAGTCAGAATGGAAGATCATCCGTCCCCGTACAGAGCAACATTAGGCTACTTATTTGTCAAGCACGAAAGATTGTTTGTAATGTTTCGAAATATTCTGCTTTAGAAAAACAGAAAGGAGGTCCTGTTACTGATGTTTCTAAAGCAATTTTTTCGCACAACAAAACCAATCAATATAAGCAAAACTACGACTACAATCAAATGATCAGTGACGTAATTTTGAACAATGGTTCTGTAAGCAATTGCTACCGAATATATTCGCATCTTCCATAATTGTAATGGTAACAAATCTTATCATAGAGCAAAATTAGATAAATCTCCAACAGCATCAAACAAGGGACAAATTAAATAATTGCTCATCAAAAAGTCGTATCACCAAGAGGCAATATGTTGAAATGCCAACTTTTGGAAATGGTCAAGGAATACTCTCTGAATATTGATAAAAAGCTCACGTGATTGCTAAAATTACTGTTGAAAATGGTCACAAGATTATTCGTCTTCCTCCTTACTATTACATATATAATCCAGTGCAACATATTTGGGCACAAGTGAATACCTATGTAGCGACAAAAAAAAAAGGGGAGGTGGCGAATACCGTAAAACACCCCAAAAAATTACAGGAGGACGATGCAAAGCAAGACGTGGTGATCGATAAATATATTGATTTTTCAGTAATAAGTCTAGAGTCCTCTGATGAGGAATCTTCTTGAAAACTGTTACGTTGTCATCTGTATCAGCAAAGAAGTTCTGGTCTATGTCCATAGACTAATTTCAAAACAAAATTTAGATGTATAAAATTGTTTGCATTTTCATGTATTATTGTTATTACTATTATTATTATTATTGTTATTATTATCATTATTATTATTATTATTATTATTATTATTATTATTATTATTATTATTATTATTATTATTATTATTATTATTTAGCCAGGTTTCAACCCTGCTGTAAATGGAAACAAATAAGGAAAAAGAAATAAAGGAAAGATATAAAGATGAAATACAAATATAACGAGAAGCAAAATGGGTTTTGTATCATTAGAGAAATAATAAAAACAAACCGATAACAAAAAAATGTATAGAGCATGTTGATCTGTCAACAAAAATAATAAAATAACTATTGTAAAAGACAATAGAAAAAAAAAAAAAGGATATTTTGGCTGTGGCCTTCAGAGATACTTTTTTTTTTATTTTTGTTTAATAGGTGGTCGATTCCCAAAAGAGGTCACTTAGAGAATTTAGTGAGTTGAGAAGGTATACTACGAAGTCTAAAATATGGCACCGTGTGTTTTTGTCTTTAGATACACATCAGCCTTAGTAAATCTAACAAAATATAGTCTATTAAGATAGACTTTTTCGTTTTCCGAAGTCTCTTGAGGGTACTTGGCGTTCACTACGTAGTCCCAAGACCTTGCGTAGTCCTAGTCAGTGATATCGAGGTTGTCCGATTTCCGGTCAGCAGCCTGATGATGACTTTTTGGGCAAGTGATGCTGTGATCGGGATCATCTGGTTAACCTGGATTTATATACATCCCAACATACCAGAGATCAGTGGCTCACTACCACGTACAAGATAATCAGATAGAAACAAAAGGCGTTTGATTTGCGGCCCGAGGACGAGAAATTGTCATTGTAACTATCGTCCTCTTTGTGATCATCCAGATGAATTAAAGAACACTTGACTTGTGTGCATTAGAAGATATAACATCAATAAATTATACCAGTAGATGAAAGGGTACATGTATATACATGTAAGCTAATAATTTTGTGTTGATTGTGGTAAGAAACAATTGATTAATATCAATAAATGACGAGATACAGGGCAAAAAGTAGGGGGTAGTTTCAAACCAGGGGGGTAGCTTGAAACCGTTTTCAAATTACCCCGGTGGTAGCTTGAAACCGGTTTCAAGTTACCCCCCGGTAGCCTGAAACCGGTTTCAAACTACCGGGGGGTAAGATTTGGAGGGGGTAATTTGAAACCGCTACACCGGTGCACACTTTCAAAGGCTTCTCTCAGTCCACAAACGCCATCAAAAGGGGATTTCTATATTTCTACACATTGCTGTATCACATGCCTTAAAATGAAAATTTTGTCAGTACAACTTCTACCTTTTCTAAATCCTGCTTGTTCATCGCTCAGCTCAGCTTTTCTATCGAGTCTCTTTAGGATGAGCATACTAAATAATTCCTTGACAAACGACGTAACTGTGATACATCTGTAATTATTGCAATCTGTCAGATCTCCTTTTTTTTTGTAATTTTTCACCAAGACTCTTAACTTCCATTCATCAGATTTTGCCTCTTAATGCAACATTCTACAAAATAATCTTGTAAGTATTCTGGGAGTCGAATCTAGGACAATTACTCGAAAATAATTATTCGAAAGCAGTTGTTCGATATCAATTATTCGAAAAGCAACTGTTCGACACAACAGTTGTTCCAATTAACAATTGTTAAAAAAAGAAAGCTATAAACTATTGAGCATTGTATGATAGATCTAATCATTAGTGAATACTTTGTGCATTGCCAATGCATATTTTGCAAGAAAACCCAAAAAGTTATTTTTAGTTTAAAGGATAAACCCTTTGCAAAAAGACGTGGCTGAATTTATTCAAAGCGAGAAAGGACGACCCATGCTATTTGTGGATTGATTCTTATATGTGAAGGACAAGAAAGTAAAGTCAAAGGTCTATTGGAAAAAAACCAATAATATTTTTCGAATAATTGTCCGGATACGCTGGGAATCACTTCATTTTCCGCCAATATTCTCTCTGCAGTTATTCCATCGTATCCAGTGTCTTTCCATCTCTTGAGATTTTTAATGATATCTTCGACTTCAAACAGACAAAATTTATTCATGGGCACATTATGGTCTTCCTCAGCTTCAGGTATAAGAGTTAAATTATTCCCTTAAAATCTCCTATTTATGACCTCACCAAAGAGTTCCATCCAACGTTGTTTTTCTTCTGTTGTTATAACTGACCCATCTCTCTTTTTGATGGGTATATGTTTCTTCTTCTTCGTCCCAGTAGAGATTTCATTAATAAATTTATGAGCAATTCTTACACCATAGCCACGCCCTGAACTCATAGCTTTATGAGCCTCATGCTCTTTTCTGTCGAAATGTTTTCTTCAGTCATTTCTTGCTTTGATTTTGACTTCACTATCAATAATGGAATACTTGGCATGCTCTATCTTATGGTTTTTATTACTTCCTATAAAACTATCAGCAATCAATTTTTTTACGCCTTTTTATAGTATCCCGAGTATCATTTGATACCCAATGGGTTTCTCCTTGAAACCGAATGTCTTAAAACTTCACTACCAACTTCAATATATATATATATATATATATATATATATATATATATATATATATATATATATATATATATATATATATGTATATATATATATATATATATATATATATATATATATATATATATATATATATATGTATAGATATCTAATATTATGCTGTATATTATTTACATTCCGTACAGTTTATGAACATTAATGTACATTTGCTTTATTGTTATTTCGTAGAAAAATTATATTTATTTCCATTTATCTTTTCCCATTACATATACTGTAAGACTAATTTTTCATTATGCATCGTGGCAACAATGTAATTATATGTGTCAACACTGCATTTCTTTCCGCCATGTGCATATAGTAGTCAGTCGTTGTTCAGTGGTCACTGTATCGACAAGCATGGGCCTGCTCCCCACTGCTTGTCACATTTACGTCCGTTTGTCTTCATGATACGGGATTTTAAAGAACCTACTGGTTTAAATTGTCACCCTCCATTACATTTATCACATGGATGTATGTGGCAGTGTCACACACAGGGCGCAGTGAGTAACCGGATGTTATGGATTCCGAGACGACGACCGCCATTGCTGTTTACTTCTCAAGATTTTAACTACAGTGTCTCTTAAGAACGATACAGTGTTTGTGCAGTGCAGGGTTGGGGTGTTAGTGTGTTACAGTACTGTGTTGTATTGTTAGTGTCCTTGCCAACATTTTTTTTTAGGACATTTGAACTCTGGCACCATTTTTCTCCGCAGCCCCACCACACGTCCTCCCTCTTTCATGCATCGATGGTGACTGAGGCCCGAGGCTCTCACCCAGAGGCACGCTCACTCACCCCACCCGCCTCCCCTCTGATCGCAACACACACTCGCTCATCTCACCCAACTGCCGCTTATTTCACAAGCTCACTGACAAACATTGTAATTTTTAACTCTCCAAAGTGATTTCTTTCGCTCACATACAGCGATTTGGATATTTTTCTGGCTCTCTACAGATTTCAAGCTCTCTTACGACACCAAACTCAATATGGCTGAGCAAGAGGAACAGCTAATTGATTTAATGGATCAGACAGAGGATCAGGCAGAGGATCAAACGGAGGGTCTGACGACAGCCGAAGTACCTTTGCACCTCCCCACTGCTGATGAAGATACCAGCACCACTCTCCCTCCTCCCCTGACTCCCAATAAGTCAGGAGACCACAGTAATAATATACTTCATCTCATCCATTTTCTACAGACTTCCAGCCTGCAAGAACAAGATCAGCGACGACAAGAGGAGCAGACCTTTAGACTACAGATGGAACAATCAAGACAGGAGGACAACCAGCGGTTCATGTCCCTTTTCTCCTTGCTATCAGGACAGATTGCGGCATCGCAACCCCAGCAACCTAACCCCATAATTGCACCTCCTGTTATACCTGTTCCCCCAACCCCTGACTTCTCAGTGCATACACCTACAACTTCTAGCAAGCCTACAGTCCATCCCCCACCTCTCTTGCAACAAGATGCAACGTATCAAGCGTTTTGCCAATGGAGACTGCGTTTTGAGGATTATGCAGCATTAGTTGGACTTGATAGATTACATCAAACTTTCCAGCTGATTCACCTGAGAACCTGCATCTTCCTGGACGTCCAGCGCCTGCTTACGCATACACTGGGCATCCCTCCCAACACATCACTTTCCCTTACAGAGGTGTTGGATACACCGCAAAAGCACTTTTGCAGCCTTAGAAATGAAGCCTTACGACGCAGGGAATTGTTGTCCTGTAAACAAGCTGTCGGAGAATCATTTGCAGACTACTATGCCCGCCTCAAGGATCTCGCTGATGAAGTGGACTTATGCATTGGCAACCCCACCTCTTGCACTGAACGGCAATTGCAGATGGTAATTTTGATGGGTGTGAGAGACGAAGAGTTAATACAACGCCTTATCCCCCTCCAACTCTCATCTACCCTCGCAGAGTTTGTGACATGCTGCCGCTCCTACGAATCTACACGTGCAACTGCATCAGCCATTGCATCTTCCCCTAGCCAAGTCAACGCAGTATCTACATACAAGAAGAACCAGCATCTACAGAAGAGGACTTCTCATTGATCTCCTGATCAACATTCTCTCCAGTCTCATAACAGTGACCCTTGTCAATATTGCTCTCGCAAACACGATTCCGGACAATGCCCAGCCACTGGTGCATCATGCAATAACTGTGGACGAACAGGTCATTGGCCCCGTACTCAGAAATGCCCTGCTAAAGAAGCTCAGTGCAATAACTGCAAGAAACAGGGACATTTTGAGAAGATGTGTATGTCTACCAAGAAAAGTCAGACTGGGTAAACAGCTTCACCTCCTACTACTAAGTCAAACACCAGCTGCCGTTTCGTAGGTGATAACTCGGTTAGCTAGTCCCCCACACCAGTCAATGTCTCTCTGTCATTTGGCGATATATCATCACATATCCAGCTAATCCCCGATACAGGAGCAGACATCACAGTGATTGGCACCATACATTTGGATGCACTCGGCATACCTCGGACAAGCCTTGAACCTCCACCCATGACAAAAGTTGTGACAGCAGATGGATTTCCCATGACACCGGCTGTAGGATACTTCCAGGCAAAACTTAGTCTTGGCAACAAGTCTTGCTCAGCAACCA
This sequence comes from Palaemon carinicauda, assembly GCF_036898095.1. Classification (NCBI taxonomy): domain Eukaryota; kingdom Metazoa; phylum Arthropoda; class Malacostraca; order Decapoda; family Palaemonidae; genus Palaemon; species Palaemon carinicauda. The sequence goes on along the minus strand of NC_090760.1, from coordinate 60,530,410 downwards.
TACATGTTCATGAGGATATCCAGACTCCCCTCCTCTCTCGCGAACATTGCCGAGTCCTTGCCATAGTGTCATTGGACTTCCCGAAGCCTATCGTCAAGGTAAGACATGTCAACAGATGCGCTCAGTTTCCTGCCTCCGCCATGACGTCAACCGCAGCTATTAAGGACTATTTTCTTCGGCACTTCAGCGATGTCCTCATATCCAAGAAGGATCTTCAAACCCAGCCACTAAAGAAAATGGCAGGCCCTCCAATGAGGATTCACCTGAAACCTGGAGCTACACCCTTCGCTGTCCATATGCCCAGGCCCATTCCGTTTGCTCTCAGAGATCAAGTGAAAGAAGAACTTGACTCCTTGGTGCAACAAGGAATCATCAGACCAGCAGGCGACGAACCCTCTGAATGGTGCCATCCCCTGGTCTTGGTACCCAAGGACAAAGGTGTGCTCATCACTGTGGATCACTCCCATCTAAATTCTCAAGTAGCCCGCCCTACACACCCATCACCAACGCCCCATGATGCTGTCCGCAATATCTCTCCTACTGTGAAGTACTTCACCACAGCAGATGCCCTGCATGGCTATTGGCAAATGGAATTGGCAGAAGAGGACCACCACTTGACTACATTTATAACTCCGTACGGAAGATTCCAGCACTGTCGCGGCCCAATGGGATTTTCAGCAACAGGTGATGCATACTCCCTCCGTGGAGATATGGCACTATAAGGTGTTCCCAACTGTGTGAAGGTTGTAGATGATATCCTCCTTTCCGACGAGGATTTCCCTTCCCACCTACAACACATGCACCAGAAGCTGACCAGATGCCGTCAATATGGCATCACCCTCAACAAGGACAAGTTCACTGTAGCCGCCCTAAAGTTAACTTTTGCGGTTATGTCTTATCATCCTATGGTATTGCAGCAGACCCTGACAAGGTATCAGCTATACGGGACTTTCCTACACCATCTAACATGACAGATGTCAGGTCGTTTATGGGTCTTGTCAATCAACTTGCCGACTTCACTCCAGACATCGCAGCCCCAAACGCTCATTCATCTGGACGCCCGACCATGAGCGAGCATTTAAGAAAGTCAAGACAGCTCTGTCTTCACCTCCTGTCCTAGCACCCTTCAATCTTGTCTCGCCTGTAGTTCTACAAACAGATGCCTCACGCCTATACGGTCTCGGCTATGCCCTACTTCAAGATTACGGCCGAGGTCAGTGTGGCTCTCGTTTCCTTACGGATACTGTGACTCGTTACGCCACCATAGAGCTGGAGCTACTTGCAGTCACTTGGGCTATAGCTAAGTGCCGCCTCTACTTGTCCGGACTTCAGCATTTCACCTTAATGACTGATCATCGTCCCTTGATACCGATTCTCAATCACTACACTCTGGATGCTATTGAGAATCCACGCCTTCAACGTCTCAAGATGAAAGTGGCCCCCTACATCTTCACTGCAGTATGGCGCGCAGGGAAACAACTTTGCATACCAGACGCCCTGTCTCGCTCCCCAACGAGTCGCCCCACACCTGAAGATGAAGAAGAATACACTACTTCGACTGCACATGTCAGGCGTATTGTTGCCAGCATCGCCACTTCTACTGACGACCAGGCAACAGGACCCATCATCGAAGAGGATAAGTCTCTACAAGAGATCCGCATGGCCGCATCTCAGGATCAAGATTACAGTCGTCTCGTTCATTACGTATCCAATGGATTTCTCACCAACCGCTATGATCTCCACGCTTCCGCCCTCCCGTATTGGAAGCTGCGGGACAACCTTTACACGGATGGAGAGTTGGTATTGTATGGACCCCGGATCGTCATCCCTGCAGCCCTCCGTCGACGCACCTTGGATCGACTCCACGACAGCCATCGAGGGATTGAAGCTACTCAACATCGTGCAATACAGACAATATTCTGGCCAGGCATCAATGCAGATATTAAGAGCAAAGTAGAAAGCTGTGAGGCCTGCCAACAGCTTCTCCCTAGTCAGCAACAGGAACCTTACATGTGTGACGACCACCCATCCCGGCCCTTTGAAAGTGTGTCGGCTGACTTCTTCCACGTAGCAGGAAAATCCTTCCTTGTTATTGCTGATAGACTTTCAGACTGGCCTGTGGTTGTTCCCTGTGGACGTGACACAACTACAGCCAGAGTTACAAGAGTGTTCTGTGTTTTCTTCCGCGAGGTTGGTGTTCCATTCCGCTTACGAACTGATGGAGGACCCCCATTTTCCAGCCA
>NC_090760.1:60515667-60520667 GCF_036898095.1 Palaemon carinicauda | reverse complement strand
ATATATTTATATATACATATATATATTTATATATATATATACATATATATATTTATATATATATATACATATATATATATATATATATATATATATATATACATATACATACATACATATATATATATATATATATATATATATATATATATATATATATATCCGTATATGTACGCATTTTTTTACCCCCTTGCCTCACATCTGGAGAAAAGCACCAATACAATAATCCCATTCCCCTTTAAACCGATGTATTTTAATGTCTTTTCACCTCTCCTGCCTGAATAAATGTTCCTCTTGGTTACTACTACTACTACTACTACTACTACTACTACTACTACTAATAATAATAATAAAAATAATAATAATAATAAGATAGTGAAATCTGCCTGCTGGCAACCATAGTGGTGAGATAATAATAATAATAATGATAATAATAATAATAATAATAATAATAATAATAATAATAATAATAATAATAATAATAATAATAATAATAATAATAATAAAATATAGTGGAATCTGCTTGCTGGTAACCATAGTGTTCAGATAATAATAATAATAATAATAATAATAATAATAATAATAATAATAATAATAATAATAATAATAAGCCAATTGAAGGGGGAAGACTGTCAGGTACTTTGAGGTTGTCTTTCAGCATCTGACTACCACTATGACAGAAACAAAGAGCCAGAGACTGGACCTACAGAAGCAAACCATAGGAAAAAGCTGACAAGAGAAGAAAATATGGAAATATCCCGACGGAGAGATGATATAGAAGAGGATTAGTCAACACCTGGAATAAGAGGAAAAACACTCCCAAACAGTTCAGAAGCTGGCAGACCAGGTAAGGAACATGAAGAAAAAGATCTGGCTCTCCCCAACAGAAAAAGAGGAACTGGAAAGGGAAATGATACACGACAACGAATTACAAGACGACGAACTGAGAGACGATGCCACAGAAGACGACAGAGATGATGAGGTATTAACCAACGACACAAACGAACCAAGATGAAGTATCAAAGGGGGCGGGAAGGGTAGAAAAGATTAGACAATGGATTGAGCCAGATACAGAGAGAACAAAGATCCACTCCATGAAAGCCTACAACACCAAGAAATAAAGGGAGAAAACAAGTGAGGTTAATGAAATATTGGTATTAATACAAACCACCAGTATCACAGAAACAAATAACTTGGCATATGCAGGAGCAAGATTAGTAGCAGAACTGATGGGGATACGAACACCAACACAACCAGCCCAACAGCAACCTCCTTGGAACAGGCACCTGGAAAATATAAGAGTATTAAGAGCAATTATGAAGAATCTCTGTGGCATGATTTGTTAGATTCCGCTGTGATACGACATTGTTTGAATTAATATTCTATATGTCATACAAACTCAGTTGTATTTATACAGCTGAAAATTCTCAAGGTATTTTTGAGTCCTCTCAGATAAAATTTCTTACGAAACATACCATGACATTTTTGCTTTCAATTCTCTCTCTCTCTCTCTCTCTCTCTCTCTCTCTCTCTCTCTCTCTCTCTCTCTCTCTCTCTCTTCTCTCTCTCTCTCTCTAAGAAAAATCTTACAAAAGAAAAAAATGTGGGGAAAATGATGGAAATAAAATCTAATATAGAAAATGCAGAACAAAAGATTATACAGTCAAAAGAAAATGAAAAAAGTACTTTACTCCTATGCAAAAAAAGATGAATAAAGGGAGATTAGAAATAGCCCCTCTAAGAATTGAAGGACGGCTAACGAATGAAAAAAAGGAAATATACAACATATTAGCAAAAAATATAAGAGTGAGTTCACGCCAGGAATTGAGAATGAGAATAATAAAACAGAAATGAGAGAAGAAAATGTTGAATATCTAACGGATATAGATATTAATGAAGCAGATATTGTCAAGGCTATAAACGAAATTAAAAATGGATCAGCAGCCGGACCAGATGGAGTTCCAGCGATTTTGTTAAAAAAATAAAAAAACACTATTCCGAAGCCTCTTACAATACTGCTAAGACAAAGTGTAGGTATGAGCGAGATATATGTTAAACATAAATTAGCTTATATAACCCCCATCTTCAAAAGTGGATCAAGACTAGAGGCAAGCAATTATAGACCTGTTAGTCTAACATCACATATTATGAAAGTGTATGAGAGGGTAATAAAAAAGAAAATAATGGATCATTTGGTTAAAAATAATTTGTTTAATGTAGGTCAACACGGTTTTGTGCCTGGAAAAAGTACACAAACCCAACTGATATCACACTATGAAAACAAATACAAAAACATGATAAGTGAAAAAGACACAGATGTGATCTATCTAGATTTTGCAAAAGCCTTTGACAAGGTAGACCACAATATATTAGAGAAAAAAATTAGAAAGCATAATATTGTGGGAAAGATAGGAAAATGGGTAAAAGAATTCCTGCAAAACGGAAAACAGATAGTGGTTGCAAATGACGAGAAATCGGATGAAGCTCAGGTAATATCTGGCGTGCCACAAGGTACGGTTTTAGCTACACTGCTGTTTTTTATTATGATCTCAGACATAGACTGTGATGTTGAAAACTCTGTAGTGAGAAGTTTCGCCGATGACACAAGAATAAGTAGAGAAATTACTTGTGATGAAGATAGGAACTCACCACAAAGAGATCTAACCAAAATATATGAATGGGTGGAGATAAATAGGATGGTATTTAACTCCGATAAATTCGAATCAATGAATTATGGAAACAGAGAAGGAATGGTATATGCATACAAGGGACCTAATAACGAGACAATCACAAACAAGGAAGCAATTAAAGACCTTGGTGTAATGTTAAATAGGAATATGTTATGCAACGACCAAATAGCAACACTGTTGGCTAAATGTAAAGCAAAAATGGGTATGTTATTCAGACACTTTTAAAACAGAAAAAGCTGAACACATGATTATGCTTTACAAAACTTTTGTACGTAGTACACTCGAGTACTGCAATGTGATATGGCACCCACACTATCAAAAGGATATTGCACAAAGAGAGAGTGCACAAAGGTCCTATACTGCTAGAATAGAAGAAGTTAAGGACCTTGACTACTGGGAAAGACTGCAAATTTTAAAACTATACAGTCTAGAAAGGAGAAGAGAACGCTACATGATAATACAAGCATGGAAGCAAATAGAAGGAATTACTGAAAACATCATGGAGCTAAAAATATCAGAAAGAGCAAGCCGAGGTAGATTAATAGTGCCAAAAAAATATACCAGGAAAACTAAGGAAGGTGCACGGGACATTAATCCACTACGCACCAGCATCGATAATGCAGCGACTATTTAATGTGCTGCCAGCTCATCTAAGAAACATATCAGGAGCGAGCGTAGATGTGTTTAAGAATAAGCTCGATAAATACCTAAGATGCATCCCAGACCATCCAAGACTGGAAAATGCAAAATACACCGGAAGATGCATTAGCAACTCTCTGGTGGATATACGAGGTGCCTCACACTGAGGGACCTTGGGGAACCCAAACAAAAAATAAGGCAAAAATAAGGAAATAAGGTAAGGCTCTCTCTCTTGCTATTAAAGCCGATTTAGATATCACTCAAGACACAAACACACACTGAGTTGCTTCGGAGACATAAATGCAGATGTAGAGAAGATGATGATTGGCTTGAGATGGACAATTATCATCCAGAATCCAAGCTGGGAAGATATTATTCGCTCTTTAGTACTTCATACTAAGCCTTCTTATTCCTTCCTAAACAAGACATTTCTAATAATTACCATTTTTCCTAATATTTATCATTATCATTATCATTATCATTATCATTATCATTATCATTATCATTATCATTATCATTATCATTATCTTCTTCTTCTTCTTCTTCTTCTTCTTATCATTAGTGGTAGAATTATTATTATTATTAGTGGTAGCAGTTATATTCATGATCTACAGATATTCCATTGAAAAAAAGGCCGTTTTGATTACCCTTTCTCTTTACCAGAGCAAGTTGCCTCAAAGCTAGAACAGGATATAGGGTTAATGTAAAGTTTTTTAATGGTAACTAAAAAAATAAATATTTACATCTTTATATAAATAAGAGATAAACAAGAATTTCATAATTTTAGTTGTGAGCATCTAGCTTTTTCTCTCCCACAAAAAAAAAAAGTATAATTTATTCACGTCTTGCTGCATTTAAGGTAATCGAAAATGGTCGTTTGATTTTTGTTTTCTTGTCTATACGATTTTGTTTGATTCCACACTCAATAAATTCAAATATTTTTTTTTTTTTTTAAATAGACGTCTTATCTACAATCATAATAAGTCCGAGAATGGAGCATCAGGATGCTTTCATTGCTCTTCAGGAGACCATCCATGGTTTGTGCTCTGCCAATGGATATTTGATATGTGAAGTCAGTGGTTCTAAACCCATGGATCATGACACAAAAATACGTCACCCAACTATACGAATGGGTTGCCAAGGGCTTTGAATTTTCCAAATAATATTACATATATCATTGACAGAGATAATGATATAATTAGAATACCTTAACCATACATATCTAATCATAACATGATAGAGACAACAGTGATTTATGTGGTGAGAAATGTTTCTCTTTAATAATTCAGGTTAAAATGAACCATTGATATTTGGGAAATTAAAGAGAAGAAGAATTTGTAGATGAAAAAACCTAAGGGTGGATCGAGGTTGCAAGGAAAACTAATATCTTTATATAATGAGTTAAACGAATATTACTTAAATCAACACTGCGAGACTGAAATTTTACTTTCCATGTTGTCCCCCTCTCTCTGCACGCACACACACACACACACACACACATATATATATATTATATATATATATATATATATATATATATATATATATATATATATATATATATATATATATAATATATATATATATATATATATTTCTCAAAATGGATTGGGGAATAGGCAGTTCTGAAAACCCATTTATCATAAATCCCGACGTTTCGTGATCGTCATT
>NC_090760.1:60505667-60508167 GCF_036898095.1 Palaemon carinicauda | reverse complement strand
ATTGACTCATTAGGGGTAATTTGAATGAATTACTACCAATTGTGTCACGTGGTGGCCCGGGGAATTGGGTAAAACTCGCTGGTAAGAGACTGATGTCTCGCCAGGTAAATCCTCGGACAGCTGGTAGCGGTCAGGTTCCAATTCTTTTATGGGCTCTCGTGACATGGTTGGTTTCGACCTGGCCTTTCATTAGAAGGGGCTAGCGTTCGATCCCAGGTATGAGGTAGAAATTTATTTCTATTTGAACACGATGTTGTGTTGATATTAATCCATATTGACTCATTAGGGGTAATTTGAATGAATTACTACCAATTGTGTCACGTGGTGGCCCGGGGAATTGGGTAAAACTCGCTGGTAAGAGACTGATGTCTCGCCAGGTAAATCCTCGGACAGCTGGTAGCGGTCAGGTTCCAATTCTTTTATGGGCTCTCGTGACATGGTTGGTTTCGACCTGGCCTTTCATTAGAAGGGGCTAGCGTTCGATCCCAGGTATGAGGTAGAAATTTATTTCTATTTGAACACGATGTTGTGTTGATATTAATCCATATTGACTCATTAGGGGTAATTTGAATGAATTACTACCAATTGTGTCACGTGGTGGCCCGGGGAATTGGGTAAAACTCGCTGGTAAGAGACTGATGTCTCGCCAGGTAAATCCTCGGACAGCTGGTAGCGGTCAGGTTCCAATTCTTTTATGGGCTCTCGTGACATGGTTGGTTTCGACCTGGCCTTTCATTAGAAGGGGCTAGCGTTCGATCCCAGGTATGAGGTAGAAATTTATTTCTATTTGAACACGATGTTGTGTTGATATTAATCCATATTGACTCATTAGGGGGTAATTTGAATGAATTACTACCAATTGTGTCACGTGGTGGCCCGGGGAATTGGGTAAAACTCGCTGGTAAGAGACTGATGTCTCGCCAGGTAAATCCTCGGACAGCTGGTAGCGGGTCAGGTTCCCAATTCTTTTATGGGCTCTCGTGACATGGTTGGTTTCGACCTGGCCTTTCATTAGAAGGGGCTAGCGTTCGATCCCAGGTATGAGGTAGAAATTTATTTCTATTTGAACACGATGTTGTGTTGATATTAATCCATATTGACTCATTAGGGGTAATTTGAATGAATTACTACCAATTGTGTCACGTGGTGGCCCGGGGAATTGGGTAAAACTCGCTGGTAAGAGACTGATGTCTCGCCAGGTAAATCCTCGGACAGCTGGTAGCGGTCAGGTTCCAATTCTTTTATGGGCTCTCGTGACATGGTTGGTTTCGACCTGGCCTTTCATTAGAAGGGGCTAGCGTTCGATCCCAGGTATGAGGTAGAAATTTATTTCTATTTGAACACGATGTTGTGTTGATATTAATCCATATTGACTCATTAGGGGTAATTTGAATGAATTACTACCAATTGTGTCACGTGGTGGCCCGGGGAATTGGGTAAAACTCGCTGGTAAGAGACTGATGTCTCGCCAGGTAAATCCTCGGACAGCTGGTAGCGGTCAGGTTCCAATTCTTTTATGGGCTCTCGTGACATGGTTGGTTTCGACCTGGCCTTTCATTAGAAGGGGCTAGCGTTCGATCCCAGGTATGAGGTAGAAATTTATTTCTATTTGAACACGATGTTGTGTTGATATTAATCCATATTGACTCATTAGGGGTAATTTGAATGAATTACTACCAATTGTGTCACGTGGTGGCCCGGGGAATTGGGTAAAACTCGCTGGTAAGAGACTGATGTCTCGCCAGGTAAATCCTCGGACAGCTGGTAGCGGTCAGGTTCCAATTCTTTTATGGGCTCTCGTGACATGGTTGGTTTCGACCTGGCCTTTCATTAGAAGGGGCTAGCGTTCGATCCCAGGTATGAGGTAGAAATTTATTTCTATTTGAACACGATGTTGTGTTGATATTAATCCATATTGACTCATTAGGGGTAATTTGAATGAATTACTACCAATTGTGTCACGTGGTGGCCCGGGGAATTGGGTAAAACTCGCTGGTAAGAGACTGATGTCTCGCCAGGTAAATCCTCGGACAGCTGGTAGCGGTCAGGTTCCAATTCTTTTATGGGCTCTCGTGACATGGTTGGTTTCGACCTGGCCTTTCATTAGAAGGGGCTAGCGTTCGATCCCAGGTATGAGGTAGAAATTTATTTCTATTTGAACACGATGTTGTGTTGATATTAATCCATATTGACTCATTAGGGGTAATTTGAATGAATTACTACCAATTGTGTCACGTGGTGGCCCGGGGAATTGGGTAAAACTCGCTGGTAAGAGACTGATGTCTCGCCAGGTAAATCCTCGGACAGCTGGTAGCGGTCAGGTTCCAATTCTTTTATGGGCTCTCGTGACATGGTTGGTTTCGACCTGGCCTTTCATTAGAAGGGGCTAGCGTTCGATCCCAGGTATGAGGTAGAAATTTATTTCTATTTGAACACGATGTTGTGTTGATATTAATCCATATTGACTCATTAGGGGTAATTTGAATGAATTACTACCATT
>NC_090760.1:60480622-60505167 GCF_036898095.1 Palaemon carinicauda | reverse complement strand
GGGATTGCATACCTTCTCCGAAGAAAAGAAAGCAACCGGGGAGTATGATAAAGTATACTAAGGCTCCATAAGCAATTAGCCTAGGCACCAAGAGAATCGATTACCTAATTCACCGAAACTCACACGTATACAATCTTGGAAATATTCCACACAGTCTAAAATGTATAAAATATAGCCTAAAGCTTCAATAAAATTTTAATTACACTCGGAAAAACCAAAATCATGCATGAAGTACTAGGACCAAACGACTAGGCTACATGGCCTAGCGTAGGCCAGAATGGCGAATACTTCGCCAAATAATACTAAGCACGAAAGGAAATCCGATGTAAAGCTAAATAGCTAAAATTTATTAAAGCGAAACAACCAGGAATGTCGCTCTGACTAACTAATTTATACCTAGCGAGCGACAGTGTCCAGGACACCTCTGGTAGGCTACGGCTCTTGTATCAAAGATTAATCCTAATAATCACTCAAAATTTTACCAAGAGCCTACATTTATACATAACAGACACTATACTCAACTTATCAGAGGCCAACGAAGACGAAGAAGCCATGAAAAGCCGAATAAATCCAAGATTTGCGAGAAAAACAGGAAAAAACACCGAGTTGTTAAGCTACGCAAAAAGGAATACAGATAGCGCCAGGATTGGCGCCAGGCACGCATACGAATCGGGGGATAGGGAAGCCTTGGGAGCGGCTCCCCTTTTTCTTTCCCGAATTCGTATCTCGTCAATCACCTCCTACGAGACGAAATCTCTGTCCAGGATGTAGATTTCCATGTGACGTGTCTAGAATACGTCCTCTGATATGTCGCGATATCCCTTTCACGAGGGATACTCGCTCCAGGAGTTAGAATTCTGGTACCTTAAGGTAAATTCTCTGGGAATATCGCCGTAGTTGTAATATACCCTAGGAAGCTACCCTATAAGAACTTCCATCAGGACGACATGGCTTGAGCCCAAAAATATATATATATTTTTGGGCTCAAGCCATGTCGTCCTGATGGAAGTTCCTTAAAGGCAGCTTCCTAGGGTATATTACAACTACGGCGATATTCCCAGAGAATTTACCTTCAGGTACCCAGAATTCTAACTCCTGGAGCGAGTATCCCTAAAAAGACCTTAGGGATATCGTAAATATCAGTGGACGTATTCTTGACACGCCTCATAGCAATCTATACCCCGAATAGAGTTAACACTTCGTAGGGGTCAAATGGCAAGAAAACGAAAACGATAAGAAAGGGGGGAGCCGTTCATAAGGCATCTCTCCTCCCCGTTTCGAAAGCGTGCCCTGCGCCGCTCACGGCGCCATCTGTATTCCTTTTTGCGTAGCTCTACGACTCGGTGTGTTTTCCCTGTTTTCTACCCAATCTTGGAATTTTCTCGCTTAATAATGCTTTCTCCAACTTCTTCTGCCTCGGATAAGTTGAGTACTATTTCTTTTATGTATAAATGTAGGCTCTTGGTTAAAATTAAAGTAATTAAAAGAGTTATCTTTGATACAAGAGCTGTTGCCTGCTGGAGGCATCATGGATGCTGTCGCTCGCTAGAATAGGATTTATTTGTTAGCAAGAGCGACGTTCCCAGCCCCTTTGCGCTTAAATATTAGCTACTTAGCTTATTTAGGAATTCTGTTATGATGCGATAGTAGTGTGCCTGGCGAAGTTTTGCCAAGGCTGCCAACACTAGTCTTCGTAGGCTAGCTGTTAGCCTATGTACTTCCTGCATGATAATTAGTCTTCCAAATGTGAATTTATTGCTTTAAGCGTTAGGCAACGTTATACATATAAGTTCTTTTTCGAGTACCTTCCAAGATAGTATTGGTGTGAGTTTCGGTGAATTAGGTAATCGATTCTCTTAGTGCCTAGGCTAGGTTGTCTTAGGTCATTATAATATTATCTGTTCCCCGTTTGCTCCCTTCTCTTCGGGGAAGGGGCAAACCCTTTCCCTCTGTTTAAGCCTTAGGCTTAACTCTAGTGGTTTATTTGAATTAATCTTTAAATATATCTATGCTGGAGTAGTACTGTACCTTCCCGTTCCAACTGAATTGGTTCAGAGGGGGACAGTACAACAGTGTTTAGTCTGAGCCCGGTTTGTCTGGCATGGGGCAAAGTCTCCCTTGCTGATTGACTCGGGCATTAAGGGTTATCCCCTTGGTCCACCTTGTTGGGTTCCAGTAGTGATCCCTTTACTCGGTGACTCATCAGACTGTCCTATTGCCGTTCCGGTCTCGGGATATGTTCCCTTTTCTGGAAGGGCAATTCCTTCCTTGCCGTGGTTCTTGGGAGGCAGCCAGTAGTGCCGGCCTCCCTCTCGGGTCTTTCTCTAACTGAGATGAACTGTCTTAGTTGGGAATGACCCTTAACCAAGGTAAGGTTGGATAGGACCCTCTGTCCTTCCCTTCTTTTTTCCGTTCCTTGTGTCAGTCGTCTGCATCCTTGCCTAGCCTAGGTTGGGATGAGGAACTGACGTGGTCTCCTGTCGGCCGGCAGAGTGAGCCGACCGGCAGAGACCATTACTTCGAGTGCTGCCCGGTCCTTTCTTGGTCCCTCCATCGCTGCCGTCTGTAGATTCAGTATGCAGCGGTTAGGAAGCTTGACTTAGTGTCTCCCCTTCCTTTCGGCACTCTTTCGGGTGCCGGGCTCAGAGACTCATAGTCTCTTAACCCGGCACTCATTCTATTGTCTTAGTATGTGTTGTCCTTGCCGTCTGCCGGCCTACAGGCCGGCCGTCGGTGGGGAGGGGTGTTCTCCAGTTCTCTTGCTGTCGGTCGGCGTTGGGTGTATACCTTTGCCGGCCGGTCTCTTGCTCATCTGCCGGCCACTACAAGTGGGGCCGGCAGCCGAGCGCTGCCTAGTGTGGGGGGCCAGCCGGCAGGGTTTGTTTACTGCTGCCGGCCGGCCTGCGACACTGCCCAGTCAGCCGGCCACTAAGAATTATGGCCGGCAACGCAGTGCAAACCGGGTGGCTGCGGTCCGGCAACCACTGCCGGCCGGTTCAGGCATGGGATCTGGAGTTCTCCCCAATAAGGGTGATCTGATGTTGTGTACTTGAGATCTACCTTTCGAAAAACGAGGGGGGGGGTGCTGACCGGCAATAGCCGGCTGGCACACCACCCTCAGGTACTGTATCAGTCCTCTCTTGGTGGTATATTCAACCAAGAGAGTTCATGATGTAGTAGGTTACAACACTGTCTTTTCTATCTTACTTGTGTTACTGGTACAATCACTTGGTGTCGCCTTACAAGGATAAAAGATAATTCTTTTATCCCTGGCCGGAATGGTAATAATTTACCTTAGGTGTGAGCTACACCTAATTTCCTTTGGAAATACGTTCTCTGGTTATTCTAGTAAAGACTAACTATGTGACTTGGCTGGTGGGCTTCCACAGGTGTTTGTGTGGGTTTCACAAGTAGGTGTCTTTCCCTTATTCTTGTTGAATACTCATTTTTTTACATGTGAATTGAAATTCACTTGATATTCATGGAAATTTTTCTTCTTTTACAGGAGGAGCATCCGAAGTGTGATAGTGTCTTCTGCAATGTCCGCAGTAAGAACTTTTGCGGACATGCCTCGTGTAGGAGGCACGCGGCTTGTGCAGCCTCCAATGATGACCATCGTTACTGGGATCCGCAGGTATGTGCTGTATGTACTAACCTGCTATAAGAGGCTTTTGAATCCCCTAGGTCGGCGGAGTCAAGAGATGCAGCGAGGGAGAGGCTTCGCTTATGGGTAAGGGGTTTTCAGAAAAACACCACTGGACCTTATCTTCCTAACGAGAAGATGAGGGCATACCTTTTTCCCAAGGCTTCCCCTGATGCTGTTGTTCCCCAGCCTCGGCCGGAGATCCCTCTGATCCAGATTCCAGTGGAGGAGGATGTCGCTGACGCCATGCAGGACATCCAGTTGGACGACAAGATGTCCGACTTGTCTGATCGTGCGGAGCAGGATCTCCTCGCAGAGGGCGAGGAGGAGGATCGAGATCCTATTGCCGTGGAGGAAGAGGTTCCCGTATCATCAGACGTGCCGGTTCAGGTCTCTGAACCTATCCCCTCTACCTCGTCCGCTCTTCCAGCAGAGCTTGGACAGGCTCTCTCTTCCATCGTTGGTATGATCCAACAGATGCAGAGGGAGAATAATCAGAAGGCCGCTACTTTGGAGCTCCAGATGCAGAAGATCACAGCATCACGTGGACCTCCAAAGAAGCTCAACGTTAAGGACCTTCCTCTGTGCTCGGATGCCAACCCGTGGAGATATGCCGAGCACATGCCAATGACGATTGGGAAGATCGTCATGTCGGAGAAACTGGGCTCAGTTCCCCTTGAGGAGGTGGAATTCTGGCCCAGTAGAGGGGCCTACCCGGACTGCTATGTCCGTTTGAAGAAGGAGCCGGCTTCGAAGGAGGAGACGGAACCAAAGGAGGTGATTATCCTGGATCACTCCAAGGCTCAAGCCACTTTAACAGCTGCTTTAAAGGAGAGGGGGTTCTCAAACTCAAAAGTTGCCGCTTTGAGTAAGAAGCACCCCTCCTTTGTATCCTCCCCGGCTAGGGCCTTCCCCTTTATGCAAAAGGGGTTTGCGGCCGTCATGAAGGCGGTTGAAGCTGGCAAGCCGTGTCCGTCTTTGGAGGAATGTAAACCTCTATCGTTGGCATTGCCAATGGACAATAAGGACTGGAAGGAGGTGCACCTTACTTTCTCGGTTGGGAAGTTGGACGCCGACATTGCAGGTCAGCAGTTCGGCGAAAACCTTCCCAAGTTGTCGGAATTCCTTCTACGGAGGGAATTGGACACAAAGGAGCGCCTGGCAGCCTCGATGTCTCTCCAGACCAACATGGAGACGATGGCTAGCGACCCCAAGATGCCAGAGATGTTCATGGTTATGGCCAAAATCCATCTGGCCACAGTAACCAAGGACCTCTATTGCTTTGTTAAAGCAAGGAGGGCCTGTAGGGAGTTTGTGTTCGCCTCGGCCACAGTGAGGCATGAACCCAAGAGGCTAATTTCATCCAGCATCTGGGGGTAAAGATCTCTTTCCCAAGGACGTGGTCAAAGAGATCGTGGACAAGGCAGCCACTGAGAACCGCAATCTTCTCCTGAAGTGGGGCCTGTCCCTTAAGAGGAAGTCTTCTCCGGATGAGGGCCCTCAGCCGAAAGGAAAGGCGAAGAAGTCAAGGTTTTCCTCCCGTCCAGCCAAGTCCTTCAAACCGCAAAGACAACAGCAGCAGCAGCCAACTTTGCCTCCGGTTCCACAACTGGTAGCCCAGACCCCGACCACCTTCCAATGGGTTCCCCAAGCCATGTCATCAGCTTCCCCGGCATTCAATCCCGTGTTCGAGGGACAGTCGACCACGTTTCGTGCAAGACCCAGAGGAGCAGCTAGAGGGTCATCAAGACGCCCCTCTAGGGGACGAGGATTCAGAGGTGGTCGCGGCCAGGGAGGCAAGACTGCAGGGCGGTCAAAGTGAAGTGTCGCCGGTAGGTGGGAGACTCCAGTATTTCCGGGATCGCTGGACCTTCGATCCCTGGGCCCACAGCCTTCTCAAAAATGGACTGGGTTGGAGTTGGTACAGTACTCCGCCCCAGTGCCCTAAATTTTTCCAACACGTCACCCCCGTTTTGGAGGAGTACATCCAAGATCTGTTGGAGAAAAAGGTGATCAGGAGGGTAAAGTCCATCAAGTTCCAAGGGAGGCTGTTTTGTGTTCCCAAGAAAGACTCGGGGAAACTCAGAGTCATTCTGGACTTGTCACCACTCAACAAGTTCATAGTGAACCACAAGTTCAAGATGTTAACGTTACAACACATAAGGGCCTTACTGCCCAAGAGGGCATATACCGTCTCCATCGATTTGTCAGACGCATATTGGCATGTTCCAATAAGTCGTCGTCTCTCCCCCTACCTAGGATTCAAGCTACAACAAAAAACTTTACGCTTTCAGGGCGATGCCCTTCGGACTAAACATAGCCCCAAGGATCTTTACGAAGCTTGCGAGCGCAGCTCTCAAACAGTTACACCTAAAAGGGTTCCAGGTAGTAGCCTACCTGGACGATTGGTTGGTGTGGGCAGCATCCAGAGCAGAATGCTTGCAAGCTTCCCTACAAGTGATTCAGTTCCTGAAATATCTAGGCTTCATGATCAACAGAAAGAAGTCTCGTCTTTCTCCAGCTCAGAGGTTCCAGTGGTTGGGAATTCACTGGGATCTAGTGTCACACCGTCTTTCCATCCCGATGTCAAAGAGGAAGGAAATAGCGGGGTCTGTCAGGAGACTTCTAGGTTCCGAGAGGATATCAAGACGCGAACAAGAGAGGGTTTTGGGCTCTCTTCAGTTTGCATCAGTAACAGACCCAGTGCTAAGAGCACAGTTTAAAAGATGCAGCGGGGAGTATGGAGAACCTTTGCATCGAAAGAGCGAAGGGACTTGAAGAGACCGGACCCACTTCGACTACGTTCTCTTCTCAGACCGTGGTCTCAAGCCAGTCGTCTAAAGAGGTCTCTACCTCTTCAGCCACCCCCCCCCCCCCGTCAGTGACAATCCACACAGACGCCTCAAAGGTAGGGTGGGGGGGGTCACTCCCATCGGAAAAAAGTGCAAGGGATCTGGTCCAAGCTATTTGGGACCTTTCACATAAACTTTCTAGAAGCTATGGCAGTACTTCTTACCCTGAAGAAAGTATCCCCACGTCACTCGATCCACGTAAGGTTGGTACTGGACAGCGAGGTGGTTGTGAAATGTCTGAATCGGCGGGGATCGAGATCCCCACCTCTCAACCAGGTAATGTTAGCCATATTCCGACTGGCGGAGAAGAAGAAGTGGCACCTGTCAGCAGTTCACCTTCAAGGAGTCCGGAATGTGACCGCGGACGCTCTATCCAGGGTTACACCGATAGAGTCAGAATGGTCCCTAGACGCAGGATCATTCTCTTTCATCTTGAGACAAGTCCCAGAACTGCAGATAGACCTCTTCGCGACGAAGGACAACAAGAAGCTGCCGAAATATGTGTCCCCATACGTGGACCCCTCGGCAGAAGCAATAGATGCGATGTCCCTCGATTGGAACAGATGGTCCAGGATCTACCTGTTTCCCCCTCACAATCTGATGTTGAGGGTCCTCAACAAACTGAGATCCTTCAAGGGAGTAGCAGCAATAGTGGCCCACAAGTGGCCGAACAGTGTATGGTTCCCTCTAGCTCTGGAACTACGACTGAGGTTTCTACCACTCCCGGACCCAGTTCTGTCCCAGCAAGTCCAGAAGTCGACTGTCTTCGCTTCATTACAGAAAACCCGAACCCTGCAGCTCATGATTTTCTCTCCCTAGCGGTGAAGAAACGGTTCGGAATCTCGAAAGATAGCATCGACTTCCTGGAAGAATACAAGTGTAAGTCTACTAGGAGGCAGTACGAATCTGCGTGGAAGAAATGGGTAGCCTTTGTCAAAGATAAGAACCCGCACGAGATCTCTACGGAGTTCTGCCTATCCTTCTTCATTCACCTCCACGGACAGGGGCTGGCGGCGAACACAATTTCTACATGTAAGTCAGCTCTAACAAGACCCATTCTATATGCCTTCCAGGTAGACCTCGCTAACGAGATGTTTAATAAGATCCCAAAGGCCTGTGCTAGGCTTAGACCATCAGCTCCTCCAAAGCCTATTTCGTGGTCGTTAGACAAAGTCCTTCATTTTGCCTCATTACTAGATAATGAGGAATGTGCGTTGAAGGACCTGACTCAAAATGTGATCTTCCTTTTTGCCCTTGCTTCTGGGGCCAGAGTTAGTGAGATTGTGGCCCTCTCGAGAGAGGAGGGCCGAGTTCAGTTCCTGGATGGGGGAGAACTGAACCTGTTTCCGGACCCTACGTTTCTCGCTAAGAACGAGTTGCCCACCAACAGGTGGGGTCCCTGGAGAATCTGCCCTCTGAAAGAAGATGCATCTCTATGTCCCGTAGAATGCCTTAAGGTCTATCTTCGTAAAACTTCAGACTTCCATGGGGGGCCAACTATTCAGAGGAGAAACATCGGGCTCGAATTTATCTTTAAATCAGCTTAGGGCGAAAATTACATATTTTATTCGCAGAGCGGATCCTGACAGTTCACCCGCAGGTCATGATCCAAGGAAAGTTGCTTCATCCTTAAACTTCTTTAACTTTATGGATTTTGAACACCTTCGTTTCATACACTGGCTGGAAGTCTTCCAGGGTATTCTTTCGCCACTATGCTAAGCAAGTGGAGCAGCTAAAGAGGTCTGTGGTAGCAGTTGGTTGCGTCGTTAACCCTGCTGTTTAACTCTGCGAGGAACAGCGGAATCATTTGGGACTTTGATTCTTGGGTGAATGGTTAGTTATATGCGTTGATATAACTGGTAGTGAAGGCTCTCAGAGCCCACAGTGACTGTTCCAACGTTATGGTGATGGTAGCACAAGTACAGACAGGTGTGCCAAGCGTTTGCCAACGCTATTGTCAGCAAAGTAGTAACATGGACGTTAAGTTTGATACCGGGGTATGTGTAAGTGACACATATGTTTTCTTTCAGATAATCATTCATCCATGCACTACAGTACTTGTGTAAATTGTTGGTCATCCATCTAGCATATGTACATATTTATGGTGACCATGTCTATTTATTGTTTCTCAATAAACTTGTTCTCGGGAACCTTGCGTCTCCTTCACCTATTTTTGATTTCATATTGATTTTTGAGCATTTAGCCTATGTATATTAATCGGGGATATCTATAATAGCCTATTCCTTAATGCAAAGCCTGGATTATACTGGTTTATACTTTCCTTAGCAATAAGGACTCCACCCCTTTCTGAGGATGGTGGTAGCAGCAAGTTTAATCCTACGCAGATATAACCTTTTGTCTAATTTTACTTCGACCAGGGTGCTGGTCGGGACTTTTCCTTTGGATACTGTAGTCTCGTAAGACTTTGCTTTACTTCATATAGAGTGAGACCACTATATGGTACTGGCTGGCGAGTGATTCATACATAGGTATATGTACTCTTCGTTCGTTTCTAGAGTCTAGTAGGACTCCTCCCTGTAGGGGGCAGGAAGCGCTTTCATGGCTTATGATTAGTGAAAAGATGTATAACGGTAACATCTTAGGTCTGTCAGTCGAGTTGACTAAGAAACATTCTTGAGGAGTACGGCACGTATTGAGAATCCACAGATACAGTAATGCTCTGGTATACTTCCATCAGGACGACATGGCTTGAGCCCAAAAAACGGATTTTGAGCGAAGCGAAA
The DNA here is from genome assembly GCF_036898095.1 of Palaemon carinicauda. Taxonomy (NCBI): domain Eukaryota; kingdom Metazoa; phylum Arthropoda; class Malacostraca; order Decapoda; family Palaemonidae; genus Palaemon; species Palaemon carinicauda. The sequence goes on along the minus strand of NC_090760.1, from coordinate 60,495,928 downwards.
AAATCTATTTTTGGGTAAGATAGCCATGTCGTCCTGATGGACCCGCCCTGCTCCTTTTCAAAAAAAAAAAAATAAATAAATAAGAGTGAAAAGGATAGTAGGACCCCTCCCTACATACAGTATCTGTAGCACCTCGTGTATCGCTACAAGGAATACAGATGGCGCCGTGAGCGGCGCAGGGCACGCTTTCGAAACGGGGAGGAGAGATGCCTTATGAACGGCTCCCCCCTTTCTTATCGTTTTCGTTTTCTTGCCATTTGACCCCTACGAAGTGTTAACTCTATTCGGGGTATAGATTGCTATGAGGCGTGTCAAGAATACGTCCACTGATATTTACGATATCCCTAAGGTCTTTTTAGGGATACTCGCTCCAGGAGTTAGAATTCTGGGTACCTGAAGGTAAATTCTCTGGGAATATCGCCGTAGTTGTAATATACCCTAGGAAGCTGCCTTTAAGGAACTTCCATCAGGACGACATGGCTATCTTACCCAAAAATAGATTTTTCGCTTCGCTCAAAATCCGTTATATATATATATATATATACATACATATATATATTTGTATATATAAAGACACACACACACATATATATATATATATATATACATATATATTATATATATATATATATATATATATTTATATATATATATACATATATTTATATATATATATATATATATACATATATTTATATATATATATATATATATATATATAGATTTGTACGATTTTCTCAAACATTATATTTTCGAAACCTCACTTTCTTTTTAAGAACCCTTCCAGGACGATTGGGTTATTGGGAACTCCCACACAAGGTTTACTTCGATACATCCATTATTATTGGATTTACATTATTATGAAATCTACAAAGCATTTTTTTTTAACATGGCATGATTTGGTGACTAGAAAAGAGCAATATGCTTTTTATACGACTTTTTAGTAAATTTAGACACGTTCATAAATATTGGATGCAAATAACAGTAATTGCATGAGGATATGAATAAAATATGCATTAAAAGCGGTTATATCTATATTCGGGAAGGCAGTTAAAACCTTTACCTCTCGAAACAACAAATAATGATGTTATAAAATACATTTAAATCAGAATATTTGTTCTCTAATATATGACTTTGTTCTGCATTGGACTACTAATGAATGATGATGATGAGGGTGATAATCATGATGATGATGATGAAGATGAGAAGAGTTGAAGAAAAAAGTACAAGAGAAAGGCCAAGGTTTCGGATGGATAGAAGGAGTGAAGAAAGCTCTAGGTGATAGGAGGATACATGTGAGAGAGGCAAAGGAGCGTATTAGAAATAGGAATGAATGTTGAGCGATTGTGACGCAGTTGCGATAGGCCCCGCTGCTTCTTTCGGACACCTTGGTGACCGCTGAGGTAGCAGCAGTAGAGGATTTACCATATGACGCTTAATTTTGAGATGGATAACAAAGGAAGGTGGACTGTTGCACCTTAGCACTGCCAACTAAACTCTGCTCAATCCCCCACCAGACTGGGAGGAGCAAAGAAAAGAAAAGTTCTCTTTTGTTCTTATTTTATGACGGCTACCCTCCAAAATAGGGAGAAGTGTCTCGATATATAATATATATATGTGAAGTTAAGGCAAAAGAAAAACAGTCTGTTCGTTTTAGTAGGGCATCTCTATGCAGTCAGGCTTCTCCTGATGGATGAGTTATTAAAATCCATTCAGACCTCCCTAAAAGTAGTGGAAGAAGGACAAAGTGCCATTAGAAGTCGTGTAGAATCTCTAGAAAGTGAAAAAAAAGACTTAAAAATAGTTTCACAAGACCCAAACATGGGTTTGATAGTGATGCATCTGGGGAAGATGTTTTCGTGCATGACCGCCATGGTGGAGCAAAGTTGCCGTCTGCAACAAGGAATACCGGCCCTTCTACCCCTAATGGAACAGCCGGAAATATATCTCAGGCTACAGTAGCTAGAGATAATCAGTGTAGTATTCAAGATGAATATCAAGCAATAAAGGACAAAGTGTCTGGTATTAAAATACCACAAGAATTACGTGTTGGTACCTCAAAGTCTGGTATCAAGCGCGGTGAACAGATAACTGCTAATGCTATTGCTAATAGTGCAAAATACGCGGAAACTACTATTAAATTACTGTGGAATTTAGATGAGCAGGCGTCACAAGATGACCTATTAGAGATCTTTAATGTTCAGAAAGCGCACATTGATTATTTACGCCAAGAACATTCGGCATTAGTGGTGTCTGGGCAGTTTGGCGCCAAAACCTCCCAACTGTTCAAAATTTTGTCACGGGGCACAACTAACCTAGATGACAAACAATTAGATTCATTACTAAAAGCTGTGCAAATAACTAGTAATGATCCAAGTACTAAACCAAAATATAAAGACAATCAGAGAGGGCGCTTCTACAATAACTTCAACAACTGCAGTGGGGGATATTACAACAGCAGAGGCCGCGGTTACAACAACAACAATTACTACATGCGTAATCAGTCACAAAGTGCTTCCAATTACTCCTGGAATAAACACGAAGGCGTAAATAATAATAACACAGAATAATGTTTAATGTAATGTATGCACTTAACTGTGTTGAATAAATTAGGCCTAGTGCTAGTTTCACTGTGTTGAATAAATTAGGCCTAGTACTAGTGTTTGCAGATCGTGTTTAGTTATTTGTCACTAGTGAAGTGAATGACCGTGTTACACTTTTTTTTCTTTTTTTTTCCTTTTTCTCAAATTTACTTTATCCCTTTAAGCTTAACTGTTATAGATACTGTGTGTAATGTGTAATTTGGTAGAAAATATACAGTCTTGGGAAAAAATTAGAACCCCTGAGTACATAATAGGCTGGCTAATATATGGAGTGACTATACCATTTTTGTCAGAACCAGAACAGTGTGAATTCGCGAACTATACATCTAGTGTGGAAGAAGAATGTTTTATTGACTCTAAAATATTGAACTACTTAAATGACGGTTTCATTAGTAAGGTTTCAGAAAAACCCCTATGTGTGTCACCTATAGGATGTATTAGAAAGAAAGGAAAAGAAAAATACAGATTGATTAGTGATATGAGATTTGTCAATCAGTTTATTGAAGTACCAAAGACAAGATATGAAGACTTATCATGTTTACCGAACGTTGTAAAGAATGGTGATTCTTATGTTAGTGTTGATTTGAAAGACGGTTTTCATCATATACTTATTAGACGTGACTTCAGGAAATATTTTGGGTTTAAATAGAGAGGCCAATATTACGTTTGGAATGTGTTGAATTTTGGATGTTCTATTGCACCACATATATTTACAAAGGTTTTGAGGCCAGTTGTGAAGTATCTAAGAGAAAGCAGCATCAGGTTAATACTTTATGTTGATGACTTCCTGTTATGTGGTCCTAAATCCACACTCCTACTAGATACTGAAGTGGTAGTAGACACACTTAATGACCTTGGTTGGAAAATCAACTTTGAAAAATCCATATTAATTCCTAAGTCTACAATAGAATATTTAGGCCTACTCTTAGAAACTCAAGATAATGGAATACCAATGCTAAAGGTACCTAGTACTAAGATTTCTAAAGTTAGGAAAGACATTAAAAGGGTGTTAACTCAGAAGTCAGTGTCTGCTAGAGTTTTGTCAAAAATCGCTGGCCAGTGCAATTTTATTTGTAAAGCAGTGTTGCCAGGCAGATTAATGCTAAGAAATGTGTACAAGTTGATCAAACAAAAAAATACATGGGAATCTCAACTAGAACTGGACTCATGTGCCAAGAAAGATCTCTTGTGGTGGTATGAATCATTAGCAAAATGGAATGAGAAAGTAATATTACAACACAAGATTTCTCGACCCAAATGGTATGAAGTTGGATGCTCTGGCACAAAAGGATTGGAAAAGGGAGAAATCACTTTGTAAATCCACCTATAAGACTTTTAGACAAAGTTCTTTCAGTAATAGAAGGTCAGAGAGCACATGCTACAGTAATAGCCCCATGGTGGCCAGCTCAGACATGGTTCAAAACTCTAACCCAGTTGTCAATATGTCCACCCGCCAGGGTGTCCAAGGAAGCAATCATTCAACTGAATCCTGCTATACCAGAGCCACTGCGAAACAGAAGATGGAAAATGTTTGCTTGGAGAGTTTGTGGAAACAACAGGCACTTCAACAGGGGTGGTCACTTCAAGCAGCATCAAGACTGAAATTTGGGTGGGCACAGTCAACAATAAATAATTATAATATGTATCTTGGAAAAATTAAATATTTATGTGATAATTTTGGGGAGGATTTTCCACATTCCACTTCTAGTGTATTGGCAGAATGTTTATTAGCTATTTCATCAGAGAGTGACAGGCCTTCATCAATGCTTAACTGTATGTTGTCCTCACTGGCTCATGTATATACTGCACATTGCAAAATTGACATTACTGATGATGTGTTTATCAAGCAGTTGGTGTTAAGTATTGTAAAATCAAGTACTAAAACCCCGAGAATGATTTCCAATGTTATGCCACTTGATAAATAATAATTTTTTTTTTTTCATTAAATGGGATAATCACACTATTGATGTAAAAAAGTTGAGATTAAAATGCATTTGTTTATTAGCCATTGTTACCATGTTACGGCCCTCGGACATTGCCCCCAAGGCTGTGATGGTCGATGGGTCAGGCAAAGTTCATAACTATTCATTTACAGAAGATCAGGTAATCTTTAATGAAAATGGTAGCATGTCTATAATTATTCATGGTAATAAAAATGATAGTAAGAGGCATGGGTTTGTAGTTGATGTAGCACCTTCAAGTGAAATGAACTAATATCCTGTTCGTACCATGAGATGTTATTTATATAGAACACAGAACTTTAGAAAGCCTAATAGACCTGTTTTTATATATTTGAAGAACTCATATGGTGCTCTATCTAGCCAGGCTATCACTAATATATTAAATGATTCTATTGCTTTAGTAGGTTTACCTAGGAAGGTTTACTCAGCAAAAAGTTTCCGACCTTCAGGTGCTACCAAAGCTATCTCAGCAGGATTTGATCCTAATATGGTACAAAAAGTAGGTAGATGGAAAACCAGTAGAGTATTTTTTGAACATTATGTGCATAGCCATGTTCCAAGGAATTTTACTGATGATTTATTATCTGTTGAAAACTGTACTTCTTAGTTTGAATCTTTAACCCTGGATAGGTACGGTGGGTCGTTTGCGACCCCGAGCGTAAAAAAAAAACAGGTTTTTCTCACGTGACTCACCCCTGTGACTGAATTTGTGGGTGATCGACCTGCAGGAGGTGTCTCCCCTACACGCTCTAGTAGTGTCCAGATGTGCATTGCTGTAGCTGTACTCCTTCCCCGATTTCAGAGACGCGTCGGGGTCGTTCGCGTCCGAGTTTACCCTTCTGAGGTAGTTTGCATAATTATCAAAGTTATTACGTATTATGAAATTGTCGTAGAATGGTGCAACTTGTATAGGTTATCAGTTGTGGAAAGTTTTGGTGGATTGTTTAGCTACCATGTGCATGTTTTTTTTTTTAGTTAAAATGTCGTTCATCACCACGAGGACCATTTTACCGCGAGTGCCCCTTTTTCATTTTTTTTCATTTTTTTGCCAAGTCATTTTTCCGTAAGATATTGCCAAATAGTGTCGTAAAACTTTTGCTTGTTTAGTGTTGGAAAGTGTGTCTAGATGATCTGGCTACCCATGCATGACTTTGTTTTTGTCAGATACGACGTAGTTATTGGTATATTGGGTATTTAACTGCGGTTACCAATTTCTGTTTTTTTTTTCAATATTTGTAAAAATTACTACGTAGTAAGGAATTGCCGTATATTATTCATTTTTTTTTCATGTTTATGTGTTAGAAAGTGTGCCTTGATGGTTGGGCTAACACGTTCATGTCTTTTTTTTTATCTGAGATGTCGTATATTAGAATGTCGGGCATTTTACCGCGAGTGTCCCTTTTTAATTTTTTTTAATTTTTTTGCCAAGTCATTTTTCCGTAAGATATTGCGAAATAGTGTCGTAAAACTTTTGCTTTTTTAATGTTGGAAAGTGTGTCTAGATGATCTGGCTACCCATGCGTGATTTTGTTTTTGTCAGATACGACGTAGTTATTGGTATATTGGGTATTTAACTGCGGTTGCCAATTTCTGTTTTTTTTCAATATTTGTAAAAATTTACTACGTAGTAAGGAATTGCCGTATATTATTGATTTTTTTTTTCATGTTTATGTGTTAGAAAGTGTGCCTTGATGGTTGGGCTAACACGTGCATGTCTTTTTTTTTTATCTGAGATGCCGTATATTAGAATGTTGGGCATTTTTCCGCGAGTGCCCCTTTTTATTTGTTTTGCATTTTTTTGCTTAGTCATGTTACCGTAAGGAATTGGCAAGTAGTGTCGCAAAACTTATATTTTTATAGTGTTGGAAAGTGTTTCTAGATGATCTGGCTACCCATGCCTATTTTTTTTTTTAGCCAGATATGGCGTATATATAAGTATGTGTTCGATTTTCCTGTGATTGCCATTTTTTCGTTTTTTCCCATTTCTTTCAAAATTACTACGTACTAAGGAACTATCACAGAGTAATATTTCATTTATATGTTTATTTGTCGGAAAATATGCCTTGATGGTTTGCCTAGCACGTGGCTGAAATTTTTTTTTTCTGAAATGCCGTATATTAGAATGGCCATTTTTCCACGAGTGCCCCTTTTTATTTGTTTTGCATTTTTTTGCTTAGTCATGTTACCGTAAGGAATTGGCAAGTAGTGTCGCAAAACTTATATTTTTATAGTGTTGGAAAGTGTTTCTAGATGATCTGGCTACCCATGCCTATCTTTTTTTTAGCCAGATATGGCGTATATATAGGTATGTGTTCGATTTTCCGGTGATTGCCATTTTTTCGTTTTTTCCCAATTCTTTCAAAATTACTACGTACTAAGGAACTATCACAGAGTAATGATTCCTCTAGATGTTTATTTGTCGGAAAATTTTGTTTACTTTTTTTTTGATTGAATATCATCAAATTTTTTTAGCTAAAATATTGTTTTACATTTTTTTTTTCGATTTTATTTCCCTTCAAAAAAATTTTTTTGGGTCAGAATTATAATTTTATAGTCGTAAAATAATCGACAATTATCCAGCAACCCACCATACAATTTTTATGCATATCCAATAATAATTAGATTAGTAAATAACACCTTGAAATTGACATACCCTTCCTACATTTCAAGTGGCAGATTAGGGAGTCTGAGTCAGTGTGGTTGGCGGCCATTTTGTGGACATATCCGAAGCGTAAGCTGCCCTATCTATATATATTCTTGTTCCCTATAGAATTTGTGATATTTTGGTATATTTTTACCTGCATAAATATCATATTATATATTAAATATATGTATTTTTTTACGAAATTTCCAAGTACTCAAAAAATTACCTTTAGATATGGCCCCTGATATAAATGTAATTTACAAAATAATGAAGATTTTTTTTACATATTTCTATTTTAGGATAACATATGTTTATTCCCTAAAAAAATTAGCCACTTCCTATTTCATTTGGGTACCCAAAAAAATTCATGAAATTTGGACAATTTTTTTTGGCCAAAAAAAGTTACCCTTTTTTTCTCATTTCAGATCTTCACCTCCATGGGTCTGACTTCATCCAAAATACATCAAGATGTGTCCTAAACATTCAAGAATCAATTCCTAAAAGGATTTGTGTATATATGTATAAACTTTTTTTTATGAATTTTTATGTCAGGTCTTTTTTTTCTACTTAATTTTTTAAAATATTTATAATAAATAGTTTTTCTGCAGATGAGTAGTATTTATCTTTACAGTTGTTTTAAGCATTCATTGAAGTTTTTTTTGGCAAAAGAAAAAAGGAGGTTACTGCAAAAACTGATTTTTCAAGATTTTTTTTTTGGCGTCGGGGTCGTTCGCATCCGAGTATACCCTTAAAGGGGTGTCCGAGGACCGTACCTATCCAGGGTTAAAGAACTCACTATTATGTGCAACTATTAAAAATAATAAAGGTATCTTATTTTGTCATTAATGTTTTTCTTTTGCCAATTAACGTAAGTTTATCATAGTGAAGTTAAGGCAAAAGGAAAACATATTTGTTTTTTGTAGATGCGCAGTGCATCCCGCTGCGCATCTATTATGTCAGTCTGTTCGTTATAGTCTTTATTTGAGTTATACAGGATATGTTAAGTTTATGTACAATTATTGATGCCCATATTATAGAGAAACAGATATGTGCAACTATTCAAAATAATAAAGGTATCTTATTTTGTCATTAATGTTTTTCTTTTGCCAATTAACGTAAGTTTATTAATATATATATATATATATATATATATATATATATATATATATATATATATATATATATATATATATATATATATATATATATATATATATATATATGTATTAGTGTGCTACTTTTATAAGCACACATTGAGTATGTGTTGTTTAAGATGTCAAGTCTGCATAACGAAGTTCATCTTATTAGATTTAAAAAGTATTTATTCTCTAAAAACAACAGAGTTAAACATCTCCATCATAGGAGTGGAGCTGGTTTGGTCGGATGACCAATGCAGGTGAAGTATAGATATGAACTGCTTAAATTATCGATATCACAGATATCGTATGCTTAGTTGTCGTAGCATTTAAACACAATATGGAAACTGTTACATTCTTTCTCGGAAGACACCTGCATCCGGTGACGACACAATCTTTCACACACTGATGCATTGGTGTTGACGTTTCAGAAAAATGTTACATTGCCGAGGCTGCATAGTGCATCCTGTTTATGATTTTACATGACTACAGCAAATCTCACGCTACCATCTTCATCCAAAATGACATATTACGTCATGTGTTTTAAACATGTAATAACAAACTATTTCATTTATTACATTAGCTCAGCCAGCTATCTCAATTTTTTCAAAAAAATTTAACAAGCCAAAACATGTTTACTAGGTGTGACTGGACATATGTATTATTCTTTGTTTAACTTTAACCATGAGCAAATGAGGACGAATGTCCAAATAGGCACATCAAAAAATAATAACAATAATGCATATGAAAAGATATTACCAAAGCAAAGAAAAAAAAATGCATGATAAATACAGATCATATATATGGTACATTGCTAGCAAATGATTATATGGTACCCAAAAAAAAATACTGATATACATATGATTCGGTAACTTGTTAAAGAATAATGGTTACATTTGTCAGAAACATAGATTAACACAGTACGGTAACTAGTAAAAATATTTGTTACCTTGGTAAAGATTAAATTTTTTAGTGCACAAACACGAATTCCTGGTACATACACGTACCACGGTTTCGTACACACACATATATATATATATATATATATATATATATATATATATATATATATATATATATATATATATATATATATATATATATATATATATATATATATATATATATATATATATATATATATATATATATATATATATATGGCTGATATATTTTATTAGATGCCCATAGATTCTGTTAATTTTATTTATTTATTTTTTTTCTCTTTTCTTTTTAACATTCCGGCTTATATATTTTATTAGATGCTGAGAGAAAAAAGGATTTATATTTTTTAAATGTTTTTTTAAAATGTATTTTTAACCATGCAAAGTTCAAAAATTTCCTCATTTACATATTACTAGCGTACTAACAGCTTTTCTTACAAACTCAATTTCCAAACATTTTACTCCTTTAGCGAATGAGGTGGCCACTTCAAACGGCTTTAAACTGAATTAAATAAGGAGTTTTTTCTGGACATGGCGAAACGTTCTGTTTTAGCTTCCTGCTGTACCATAACCTACGCCAAACAAGGATGTTCACGGCGATAAATATCATCACCGTGATGCCTAATCCTGCTAGTAGTATGGGGTGAAGAATTTCCTTATAAGTCGGTGACAGGTGGTCCATCTCGGTCAATTTCATCAACCGCTTGGCAACTTGTTGATTGTATGGGAGAGGTAGTGCTGGCATTGTAGATGTCCACGTGAAGTTCGCGAAGTAGGCTCGTTCTCTGATGAGTGTCCTTAGACCAGTCACCATGGAATCAGGGAAAGTCCCGATACAACCATCTGCTGCAACAAAGATGTGGGCGAATGACGTGGATCCGTCAGGGCATGATACATTGAAGCCGTCCTTGTCGTATCGTATCCACGAGCCATTGTTCAGTCTGCAATTGAACTCATTATTGTCAAAGGGATAAAGCTTATCCAGACAATTTTCACTTGTATGGGAGAGAGCACCTTCTAGCACTATACCTAACTCGCATGAATCCATTAAGTTTTTATGGAATTCAAATGAGTCACCTGTACATATTTTTCTATCCATTGCGTCTGAACAGTGAGTTAATTGATTTAAGTCTTTAATGACCGTATATGTTTCCTTGTCTGGGGAAATCAATACGGGTCCTGTCAAACTGGATATTACTGGATTTGAGTGATTCGTCATGAAAGTCGGAAATGGTGATATCCTGTAAGATTGCCAGGCATCAGAAGAATCAAAGGGAATTGTAATCCTAATCTTGTTATTATCAACGCTTACTGTAATTAGGCTGTAATAAAATTCTAACCTACGTTCGCCTAACAAAGGAACATAGCCTAGTTTATCCCTTCCGTTCTCCAGAATTAACTTTAAGTAATTTATAGGCAACAAATGGGGCGACAGTACACCTTTAGTTGCTAACGTGATAGCTTCTACGTAATCCTTGGATTTCTCAATGAAATGTGCAATTCTGTTAAGTATGTGATCTATCTTTGAATCATAATACGTTAAGGTTGCCAACAAATCCTGTACTTCCATAATCTGAATGATATTATTTGAATGTTCATTTACTAAATCCATAAATTGATTGATTTAAGGTAACTGATTCCTTAGTTCTGACATAATCAATTCATCTTCATTAGTCAAGAACTTAATTTTCTTATTTTGATTACTAATCTTAAGACGATTGGAAATTCCTAAACCTAAACTTGCAATAGACCCAAAGATGTTTAATGCAGCATAAATAAACGGATTTCGTCTTTCTTTATGTTCGTGTCCTACAGTCCACATCAAAAGGTCATAAGCCAAAGATCCTGTCTCGTAAGTCTTATTTTTCAAGTCATCAGATAACATCTCTGCAACTTTTAATGTTGATGCAAGCAAACTCTCTGTAGTCAAATGAAAATGTCTTCTATGCAACTCATCCAATGAGGCAGAAAACCTTGAAATAGCGGTTCTTAAGCTAGTGACATCATTCTCTTGAAGAAAAATTGCTTGCATATTCGCTTCTACAACTACGTTGCTCGATATAATAAAAACGTCTTCTTGTCTTTCAACTATAGTGCCATATTTAAAATTTATACTTTTAGTTTTAGAGCTCATCCCACATGAAAAAAATGTCTGAGCGAACAATATCACTCCCAACAACAAAAAATTCATCTTGGAAACCTGTAATGAGAAAAATATATGTAATTACTCCTGTATTAAGAAGAAAACTTTTAATCACATAAAATAAAAAAAATTTTCCCTCACTTCTTTCCCTCTCTTTTTTTTTTTTTTTTTTTTTTAAATTTCTTATGTGAGCCTATGGTACTATTCTCTCCTCCGTGGGTTGGGATACGTTTTGAACTCTAAACCTATTGGCCGTTGATGTTTCCCAAATGTTAAATGGGCCTTCAAACTTAGGTGTTAGTTTATAATTGAGTCCTTTACGCACATTGATTTGTATATAAACGTTATCACCCACAGTATATGTTTTAGTTGGCTTCGCTATTTTATCATGATTCCTTTTTATTATGATTTGTTATTCTTCTAAATTCTTTCAAAGGATATCATATCGACTTATACTTGCATTTATACATTCTTTTAAAGGATTTGATAGATTAGTTGTAGGCGTTAATACATGGAAAGGCGTTCTAACTGGGGTACCATACAATGCTTCATGCGGTGACATTTTAATTGATATATGATATGAATGATTCAGAGTACTCAGTGCCGCCGGTATTGCGATATCGCAGTTGGGGTCTGATCCCCCTATTGTTACTCTTAATATATTTAAAATCTTCCTATTTGCTCTTTCCACTAGCCCATTCAACTCTGGGTGATATATCATGGTATTTATTTTCTTTATGCTAAGGAATTCACACAATGAGGTAAGAAAGTGATTATTAAATTCACCACCCGAGTCTGAGATTATCATGTGTGGAATTCCATGTTTACAAATGTAACACTCGTAAAACTTCTTAGCGCATTCAATCGCAGTTTTAGTTTTAAGCGCTATTAGTTCTGTATATTGAGTTAAAGCATCTATAATTACTAAGAGGTGCTTATTTTCTCTGTCTGACTCGTAAAATCCTGTTAACAAATCTAAATGTATTCTTTCAAAGGGTTGATTGGGCACGGGATAAGCCCCTAGGCTGACAGGTGATTTCGTATGCCCTTTTTTTTCCTGACATGTGCGACAATTAGCTATGTGTCTTTTCATATCTGTAAGCATCGTATTCCAATAAAACAATGATTTGGCTTTCTGTGACATTAATGAGAACCCCGGGTGTCCATGTAATGGATTTGAATGCAACCAATTCAGGACAGTGGAAATAAGTGAGATTGGTACTACTACTTGGTCGTTAGTTACATGTGGTGTATTGCGGGTTTTCCTTGTCACAGTCCTACACAGAATATTATCTTTGATTATATAATTCTGCTGCTTATACTTTATATATCCCTTTCCTTATGATTGCCTTTCAAAGCATTTATAATTGTTTCTATTTTCTCATCTTTTCTTTGCTCAGTCTGTAACAATTCAGCGCTCCAGCCTAAATCTTCTTGTTCAGATATCGTTTTAACAATAGGCATGGATGTTGATATATCTATTAATTCAGTTAAGGCTCCGTACAAGATGACACGGGGTTGCGTGAAAATGCATCCGCAATGATATTTGCTTTCCCAGGTAAATACCCGATTCTTGCGCCAAAATCTTGAATGATCAAATGCCACCGAGTTCGTTTAGGGCTGTGGTTGAAGCCTTTAAAGAACTCGGTTAGTGGTTTATGGTCAGTAAGAACCTTAACGGGATAACCGTAAATTATGAACTTAAAATGCACTAGTGAATTAACAATAGCTAGCCCTTCCTTGTCTATTACTGCATACTTACTTTCGGAAGTTCTCAATTTTCGAGAATAGAAAGCTATCGGGAAAAATTGTTTATCATATTGCTGAAGCAATACCCCTCCTACTCCTAAGTCTGAGGCGTCTGAAGAATTCCTTACCGAAGTCAGGAAATTTTAAGATAGGAGAACTACACAGTTCATCTTTCAAGGTATTAAACGCCTGTTGATGTTGCTCAGACCATATGAAATCTACGCCCTTCTTCGTAAGATCAGTTAAAGGAGGGGCTATTATTGAATAGTTGCGTATAAAACGCCTGTAATATCCACTACAACCCAGAAATTGCTGTATTCCCTTGACATTAGTAGGTATGGGAAAATTACGTATAGCCGACACCTTATCATGGACTACTTTAAGACCTTGGCTTGACACCATGAAACCCAAATATATCAATTCTGTTTTGAAAAATTCACACTTACTAATCTTTACCCTTAAGTTATGTTGTCTTAATCTCTGTAGTACTAGTTCTAACTTACGTAGATGTTCTTCTAGGGTGTTGGAAAAGATTACAAGATCATCCATATAGGCATGCAATATATCCCCTAACAAGTCTCCAAACACTATGTTAATCATTCTTGTAAATGTTATAGGAGCACAACGTAAACCAAAAGGCATCCGTAAAAATTCATAATGTCCCCTGGCTCTGCTGAAGGCTGTGTATGGGATACTATCTTCTTCTAATGATATCTGGTGAAAGCCTTTAAGTAAGTCCAAACTGGTAAAATATTTATTCTGACCTAACAAAGACAAAATATCGTCAGTACATGGCACTGGGAATCGATCAGGGATCGTCTCCTCGTTTAGACGACGGACGTCGACGCAGATACACCATGTTCGATCTTTTTTCGGTACAACTATTAAAGGAAAATTATAAGGGCTGTTTGATTTCCTAATGACTCCTTCTTCTAGCATTTTACCTACTTCATCATTTATTTCATTCTGGAATTTCATAGGGAGTCTGTACGAGGGTACACAGATAATTTTCTGCTTGTCCTTTAACCTTATTTGATGCTCGATCACATCTGTTTTTCCTAAGGATCCCTCCGTAGTGGAAAAAACATCATGATATTTAGTTAAAAGTCCAAAAATTTTCTGCTGAATTTCTTCGTCTTGAATGTCTTTATTGATTTTATTTTTAATAGATCGCAAAAGGGATTCATCAGCAACTGATTGAGAGAGATTGATTTCAGCAACGGTAAGAATACGATGTTTATAAACTTCTACATCCAAGATATGTTGATTTTTGTGAATTACTAAAGTGTTATTTAAATGATTACAGACTTCAATATTACATTGTTGATGTGAGCCTACTGTATAAATAGATTGTGTGACAGACAATCCGTTAGTTTTCAAAGTGTCGGAAAGGATTAATATTTCAGATCCCGGTAATGTTTTCTTTATTTGCACTATTAAATTGGAAGGTACGTTTGGCTCGATAGATTGCGTGCAAGATGATATTATGGGTGAACAAGAATTCTGCTGGGTCGCGTATATTATTTCTTTATTAGTGAGACAAGTTATTGGTTCTTCTACGTACGTTACGGTTACATTTGTCGTCTCCTTTTTATCCAAAACTGATTTTAAGGTATTAGAAGACTTATAGAATTTCCCTTTGATATACACGCCGTGCTTGGCAGGGGCTAAGATAATGTTTTGATTTCCCATAGAGGGGTATCGTATAATTACAGCTGGATACATATCAATGTTTTGTACAACAACAAATGTATCGGCAAACGTGTGTTTACCGACTTTGAATTGAACATGAGTTATGCCTATTACATTTAATTCATTATTTCCTATACCCGAGAGTCTAACTCCGGATTTTTCAATCGGAAAGTTCGAAAATTACAAATGATGTGTCTTCAAATCCATGATATTACGTGGACTACCAGAGTCAAAAAATAACGTAAAGGATTTGTGTTCTAGATTTACAGCATATAAGGTTGGTCGTAACTCATTTTGGCTTATTATCGTATGAATTCGTTGCAAATCTACGGGAGCATGCACTGTTTTGTTTAATTCGGCCGTGTGTTTCATAGGAAAATCTATTGTCTCACAATTATCTGATAAAACATTAAATTGATTATTCAATACTATTG
>NC_090760.1:60435622-60475622 GCF_036898095.1 Palaemon carinicauda | reverse complement strand
CTATGTAGAGCAGGAAAGGTTTATCCATACTAGGTGTACAGAGAACTGGGTTACTGGAGAGAAATGCCTTTAGCTGATGGAAGGCTTTCTCACACTCATCTGTCCACTTGAACAGTACGTTTGAGCTAGTGAGGGTCCTAAGTGGGGCAGCTACTGCAGAGAAGTTAGGGCAGAAACGGCGATAAAAGCCACACATACCCAGGAAGTGCTGTATTTCCCTTCTAGTCGTTGGACGAGGGAAATTGAGAATGGCTTCTATATTCGCTTCCTTAGGCCGAGTTTGACCTTGACCCACCACATGTCCGAGGTAAGTCACCGTACCCTGGCCGAAGGAAGATTTGAGCAAGTTTATGGTGAGACCACTTTCATCCAGGCGTTGCAGTAGATTTGATAGACGTTGCAGGTGATTGTTCCAGGTTTCTGAAATTATCAAAATATCGTCTAAGTACACACAAGTCCCTTCTAAATCCCTAGTAATGAAGTTCATAAGCCTTTGAAAGGTTGCTGGGGCAGAATTAAGACCAAAAGGCATACGGGTATATTGAAATAGACCATCAGGGGTTATAAAAGCTGATATTTCCTTAGAGTTTTCAGTGAGGGGAATTTGATAGTAACCTTTTTGTAAATGTAATTTAGATACAAACTTAGCTTGGCCAACAGAATCTATTATAGTATCAATTAGAGGCAATGGGTAAGAGTCAGGGATAGTTAAATCATTAAGTTTCCTGTAGTCTGTGCAAAGTCTGAAACGTCCTCCAGGTTTTGGGGAGAGTAGACAAGGCGAAGCCCATGGACTACAGCTGTGTTCTGCTAGGCCATGTTCGAGCAGAAAGTTTACTTCATCTCGCATGACTTTCCTCCTTTCTGGACTCAGACGATACGGTGGCTGTTTGACAGGGAGAGAACCAAATTTTAGACGGATGTTATGTTCTATCAAATTACATTTCCCTACGGCATCACTCAACACATTAGGAAATCGTTTGAATAGGTTGGCCAAGTCCCTAAGCTGAGACTCTGATAAATGTGTTAGAGACCCTTCCAGGTCTTCTATAATATTACTGTTGGTCGTAATAGGGTTCGGTATATATTCATCCGACGATTCAATTGGTTTGTCAGAATTTGTTATACATAGATTAATTTTTGAACCAGCCTCATCCGATGTTCTCTTTAAATATTCTTTTAATAAATTTATGTGATATTTCTGGGTCTTTTTCCTTTTATCTGGAGTAGAGATTGAATAGTTATTTGACTTTAAATTATCAATTACGGTATAAGGACCTTGATATTTAGGTGAAAAAGGAGATCCTGGTATAGGCATTAAAACTAACACCTCATCTCCAGGCTGAAACTGTCTGACTTTAGCGGATTTATCAAAGTGAGCTTTCATAGATGCTCGACTCTCCTTTAAGTATTCTTTAGCTAATTTTCTTACTTTGGATAACCTCTCTTTCAAGTTGTTCATATATGTCTGCACATTAACCTTTGAGGATTCTGAATCAAAGTCACTGGCTAGCAAATGATCTTTTACAATTTTTAAGGGACCGCTGATCTCTCTACCAAACAGCAACTCAAAAGGAGAAAATCCCAAAGATTCTTGCTTACATTCTCTAACTGCAAATAATAAAAAGTCAAGACCTTCATCCCAATCGTTTGAACTTTCTAAACAGTAACGTTTCAGCATGGATTTAAGGGTTTGGTGGAATCTCTCTAAAGCTCCTTGAGACTCAGGGTGGTATACAGAAGAGTTTACAGTAAGCACACTTAATTCTTTTAGTACCTCTCTAAAAAGATCCGAAGTGAAATTAGTTCCTTGGTCAGATTGCAAAACCTTGGGAATACCAAAATTTGAGAAGGTGTGTATCAAGTTAGTAGCTATATTCTTAGCAGAAATGTTCTTGAGAGGTATAGCTATAGGAAATCTGGTTGATGTACACATGATAGTAAGGATGTATTTATTCCCTTTGCGAGTGGAAGGAAGTGGACCAACACAATCTATTAGTATTTTCTCAAAGGGTTCCTCTAATACAGGGATAGGAATGAGCGGAGCAGGAGGAATAGATTGATTGGGTTTACCTATATTATTATTATTATTACTATCCAAGCTACAACCCTAGTTGGAAAAGCAAGATGCTATAAGCCCAGGGGCTCCAACAGGGAAAAATAGCCCAGTGATGAAAGGAAATAAGGAAATGAATAAATGAAGAGAACAAATTAACAATAAATCATTCTAAAAACAGCAACAACGTCAAAACAGACATGTCATATATAAACTTGGCAAATGTGACAAGATTTTATATATTCTGTAACACTTTTCTTCATTCCTGGCCAAAAGTAATGTATTTGGAGCTTTTGATAAGTTTTCTTTATACCTAAATGTCCATTGAGACCACCATGAGCCAAAGAAACAATTTCACTTCTCAAAGAGGATGGAATTACTATCTGAAATCCATCGGCCCAATCTTGTTCTTGAGCTAAGTGGCTAGGTCTAAATAATCTCATGAGAATGCCTTCATGAAGGTAAAACCCTGGCTTTTCTTTAACTTCTGTAATGTGGGAAGCTACCTCTGACCAACATTGGGTCAAAGTAGGGTCAGACTTCTGTGCTGCAATTAAGGAATCCTTTGACATCTTTATTTCTTTAATGTTAGGTAAAGGCACAGATTTAATTCTAGTCTGACGAGACTTTGACCTAGTGGTTACACAAACAGGGAAAAGATCAGGCTGAGAGGATTCAATATTTAGAGTAGGGTTATTTTCCAAAGGATGATCTACTACAACTGGACATGGAACAGTAAGTTTCCCAGCAATATCATTTCCTAGTAAAAAGTTAATTCCAGGGACCGGTAAATTTTGTGTTATTCCTACTTTTATTTTGCCGGATACAAGTGGAGACTTAAGATACAATTCCATGAGGGGAATGGTGGAAATTGAAGAGAGATCACAAATTACTACCTTTTCATTTAGAAAGAATTTCTCCAAGTTAGGGATTACTGTATTAAGCATTATACTTTGAGCAGAACCGGTGTCTCTTAGAATGTTGACAGGATATTCTACATTATTTAGAGTAACTGTGCCAGTCATTTTGAAATCTTCAAAAACATCTATGCAAGGAGGGTGAGCAGCTATGTTAGATGTGGGCTTATTAAATGGGAGCTGAGATTTTACTGAAGTTTTGGAAGCCTTATTAGGGTCATAATATTTAGAGTGTTTATAGTGGGGACTCCAGCATTCAGTAATGTGATGACCAGATTTCTTACAAAAACTGCATATTATTTTAGTTTGGTATTTATCACTACTACTATTCCCATCCTGAGTCTCTGAAACTACAGATTAGGCAGGTTTTACAGGAACTGTCCTTTTATCAGACTTAGTATTACCTTTATATACTAAGGAATATACATCAGCACAATTTGCTGCCTCTTTCAATTGGGTTTCACCTCTATCTTCTAGGTGGAGCTTAACATTCAGAGGGATTTTCCTTTTAAACTCTTCATATACTAATAAGTTAACTAACTGATCGAAAGTGGTGACATTACTCGAGAATAGCCATTTCTGAAAATACCGTAACTTCTCTGTAGCAAATTCAACATAAGTCTGAGATGGAGTTTTAATGAAATTACGGAAATTTTGTCTATAGCCCTCAGGTGTAATAGTGTAAGCATTTAGGATAGAAGTCTTAACAAAATCATAGTCTTGGCAGTCTTCTAATGATAGAGTAGAATATACGATTGAGGCTTTACCTTTAAAGTTTGTGCTAACTAGCCATATCCAAGAGGTTCTGGGCCATTCTAATTGAATTGCTGTCTTCTCAAAATTCCTAAGATAACTTTCAGGGTCATCTTCATTAAATTGAGGAACTAGCTGTGCTTGTTGGGCAATGTTAAACTTCTTATTATGAGTACCTTGGATAATTGAACGGTCATAAGTCTGAGCCTCTAGTTCTGCTAACTTAACTTCTCTTTCCATTTCTAGCTTTCTTGCTTCGAATTGTATTTGTGCTAACTTCAACTCTCTCTCTATCTGTAATTTCTGTATTTCTACATCAGCAATACTCTTTTGCACGGAAGGTGCATCAGTCCCTAGTGACAATTTCTGATCATGAATTTTATCAATAAATTCTTCGGTACTAGATAATGAGAGTCTATCATGCTCCTGGTCTTTATCATCTAACAATGTCACAGATTCTGGCAAAATTAATCCCTGTTCTACCAAACCATCTATAGCTGCAGTCATAAGGTCTCGTAAGGTCATGGAAGATGTGAACGAAATCTCAAAGTACATAAGAATAAACTTCCATTCATCTTTACTTAAAGTGAATTTACTCAAGTACGTAAAATCTGGCTTAGAGCAAAAGGCATGGACATCAAATTCACTCATTGTAACAGCAAGAAAATTCCTCTGAAGGATTGAGTGTTGGTTACAGGTTAAATATACAATACACAAATTGAATACAAAAGGTATTAAGTACATGTGAAGCTGTATTATCACTATGTTCAGTGATGATTCAATATAAGATTCAAGCAAGATTCATTTCAAGATTCAGGCTGGCTTGTTGCCTTAAGTGCAAGATACGAACATTAACTACCACAAGTTGATAGCAAGTTGTAAAGATTCTTGGAACACTTGACAGTTTAAGTTCTAGATAAGATTCTAATGTCTAGTTAAAGTCAAATCTATTAAGGATTCTCGGTTTAAAGAGTCTAGTCAATGTGACTTCAGTGGAAATAAAAGGTCATCCGAGTTCTGTATTATGTGTCACAAGACAAAGTGTTGATGACCTAAGAAAGATTAAGGATCGGCATAAGATTACAAAGTACAAAGTACGACTAAGTTAGTTTCCCAAAAAGGCAAGGCGAATTGATATACCTTTATAAGTGCACATGGAAAATTATCCCGGTCAGGCCCCCATATGATACAAGCCTTAATTACCGATGAGACCTGATGTCGTAAAATTAGAGGCAGCCCCAAAATGTGCGAAGTCAAAATTGAACATGAAAGGAAAAAGTAACTAAAGGCTTGCAAACATCATAAAGATTTATTATATAATTATAATTTAAATAATACTTATAGAACTTAATTCTCAAGCTGAGTACTCAAAACTTAATGTGTTTACTAATTAAAACAAATGTATTTATAACCTAAGAAAAATTAAACTTAAAGCAAAACAATAACGTAACACAAATAAGAAACATGAAGAATGGTGTGTGAATATCCGTATACCCACAAATACATGAATAAATCAACACTCGTAAATAATTATAACAAAGTCATAAATAAATCCAACACTCAAACAAATAACATATTACAAAATATACTCAAGAGGCAGGTGCAGATGTACAAGTCCGTGAAGTACAAAAAGTTAATCCTCAGCCGAGTACAAAGGCAAGAACAGAACTAAAGATATGAAAAACTTAGGTAACAAACATAACCTTCGATGAAGGAACTACGGTGGCGTGACGGGTACTTCAGCCAATCACAAGCAGAGTAAGTTGAGAGACGAGGTGAAGAAACTACGATTGTTAAAAATCGTAACCAGGCCGGCAACGTAAGCAGTAGTTGAAGCGCGTTAAAACTGTTATCATGTCGGAGTCATGAGAATATATATATATATATATATATATATATATATATATATATATATATATATATATATATATATATATATATATATATATATATATATATATATCTACGTAAATATAATTCGAAAAATACTTCCATGCTTATGTGTTTTTCTATAAATTATTTATAACAAAGAAAGGAAGTAACAAGTATGTCAGTGAAACTGTAAAAAAAAAAGTACCTCATTACAGAAAAATTATAATATATCGCAGTGTAAAAGTTTTTGTATATCCATAAGGAAAATTAAAACGCTTTGCCAATCGGGACATATTTCACATAATATGCCTCAAACCGAGATTCAAAATAACTCATGAATCTGCCCGTACACGATACAATACGAAGCTGGTTAGGTTTGTCATCGTTATTTCATCTCACCTACAGTTTATTTTCGTTATGTAAATTTCACTTCTAGACTCGCTGAATCCTGATAACAATGCCAGTTATTGAACGTTATCGATTCCTCAAGCTTTCTATTTTAGATACACATGGTAGGTGATTCTTTTCTATGTTTTTCCTTTTTTCATTGATAAAGGAAGCGTATTCACCATTGCTTATGTAAAACAGAAATGAAGATTAAAAACGGCTTTCAAAGATTTTTGCATGCATATTTGCATATATTAATACATGCAAACAAATAAGCTTATGCATGTTTACCTTTTTGCGCTTATTGATTATATTACAATTGTGATATATCTTCTTCTCACCTGGCCCTATAATAAAGTGATACAAATCATTCAGTTCATGGAATAACCTTCGAAATTTATTAAAAGAAATTAACCAATACATTACTATCAATCAAAGTATGGATTTATTTTACAGGGACCATAAATTTGTAAGATGAAAAATTATACCAAGAATATTTTAGGAGCTAACAAGATAGGTTAAGGATGCTGGGTTAGAACTGTGATTACCAATCTTCAACTAATCTTCTGAACGTTTGGGTCCTGTTTATTCTTTTCAGTCTTAAACCAGGAAACATTTCTAGCACTCCATGCGGACAGGTTTTGAATTTTGATATATTTTTGCCTATTCCATTTGCTTTTTGCTATTCCATGCATATCAACATTTTTTTTTTCCGAACGGAGAAGTGAAAGAGACATCATCCCCACTAGGCCCTAAAAAGCTTTTATAATTTTTGGTAATTTTCGGAATGAACGGTTTTGAGAGAGCGGCTTTCAGAAACTTGTTCCAGGTTTTTTTCCCTTCACTTTTGAGCCCTTATATCCTAACTCTTTTTTCGCCGCATAATGAATTTTGAATAAATATATGAGTCATCGTCATAGATGCATGGCTTTTTTGCTCATTATATAACGATATGATAAAGCCAAATCTCTCTCTCTCTCTCTCTCTCTCTCTCTCTCTCTCTCTCTCTCTCTCTCTCTCTCTCTCTCTCTCTCTTTCCCGATAATTTTTGAGAAAGTTTAAAATGTTTTAATGTGGTTATAGAGAGCAAGTAGATAGATATGGCTAAATCGACAATTTGAATTAACAAGAGCCTTGAGGTCGTGTGATGCTCTTCTTGAAATATTCTCTATTTTACAGAAAGCCCTATATTAGGATTATGGAATTCATAAGCCTGGCATTGGTCTTACCAATCAAGACGACCTTGTGCTCGTAGCTGAAAATATGGAACTGACTGGATAATGTTTCAGTAGTATCATTGAATGTCTGATCAACATATTATAAAGAGTACTTAATGAAATGCACCATAGTGAGTAGAGAAATGTGTTTTCTGTTTTTTCTTCGGACAGTGCTCTTATTCTTTCAATTACTATAATACATAGGCATATGTAGTTCGCCTTTGTGAACCAGATCAGTTATTTTTTGTGAATGATGCTGAACATTTTTCATATACAAATAAGCCATGTATATTTTATACATTGTCTGGATTCTCTTAACGACCTCGGGATCAGAGCCCCAGGCGAAATCACACAACAAGAGTTTTTGACCGGCTAGGAGTCGAACCCTGGTCCCGGAAGCTTGTATAGACATTGTTTATACAAGCTTCCTTGACCAGGGTTCGACTTCCGGCTGGTCAAAAACTCTTGTCTTTGTGTGATTTCGCCTGAGGCTCTGATCCCGAGGTTGTTAAGAGAATTCAGACAATTTATGAAAAATATATGGCTTAATAATAAATAAATAAATAAATATATATATATATATATATATATATATATATATATATATATATATATATATATATATATATATATATATATATATATATATATATAGGCCTATATATATATATATATATATATATATATATATATATATATATATATATATATATATATATATATATATATATATATATATATGGGTGTAGTAAAAATCATGAATAATGAAGTTAATCTCTATGAGGACTCAAAGTATGATTGCTTATAGTCTATGAAATTTACCTTACTGCAACCGGCCCTACTCTCAACCCGCCACTGCGCGTCCCAGCAGATCTTTATATTAGATTTTTTTTTTTTTTTTTTTTTTTTTTTTTTTTTTTTTTTTTTTTTTTTTTTATTACTTCATGCACATTTTCCAATCCTTTTTTTTAATCACATTTCCAATTTTGTATTTCACTGGCTAAATCAATCTAAACTTGACACGGCTATAAGTATACATTTAGCCCTAACAGCATTTCTCTTTCCTTCTACAATGCTCATATTGCATAACATCCTCAAGGTTGTATTCCAGTTGTGACCAAATTGTGGAATGGTATTCCTAATAAAAAGGCTCTACTGGTGATACTCCAGGGTCCAAATGATCAAATCTAATGCAATTCTATTTTTAACTAGCTTCAATTCGTTAAATTGATATTAACTATTTCGTAAATATATGTATTGATTTCTTCAATTTTTTACCTGCTTTTCTAATAAAGTATTCGCTCTGTTCCTTTTTTTTCTCTGTGATAGACTTTTCTTTTCTTAACGCCCTTCTACGTCCTGTACTTTTGCTTTTCCAAATAAAGTCGATTCCTTTTTTGTAAGCATAATGATGAAAACCAATAATGAAAAAAATATTATATATATAAATATAAATATATATATATATATATATATATATATATATATATATATATATATATATATATATATATATATATATATATATATATATATATATAAATATAAATAAATAAATATATATATTTATATGTATATTATATGTTTATATATGTATGTATACGGTATATATAAATATATATATATATATATATATATATATATATATATATATATATATATATATAGAGTATATATATATATATATATATATATATATATATATATATATATATATATATACTCTATATATATATATATATATATATATATATATATATATATATATATATATATATATATATATATATATATACTCTATATATATATATATATATATATATATATATATATATATATATATATATATATACATATGTAGATATATATATATATATATATATATATATATATATATATATATATATATATATATGTATATATATGAAGATACGTATTTACATATATATATATATATATATATATATATATATATATATATATATATATATATATATATATATATATATATATATATATATTTATATATATATATATATATATATATATATATATATATATATATATATATATATATCTATATATATATATATATATATATATATATATATATACACATGAAAATACCTATATATATAAATATGTATATATATATATATATATATATATATATATATATATATATATATATATATATATATATATATATATATATATATATATATATATATATACATATATATATATATATATATATATATATATATATATATATATATATATATATATATATATCTTTTTGGGCTCAAGCCATGTTGTCCTGATGGAAGTTCCTATAGGGTAGCTTCCAAGGGTATATTACAACTACGGCGATATTCCCAGAGAATTTACCTTAAGGTACCAGAATTCTAACTCCTGGAGCAAATACCCCTCATGAAAAGGATATCGCGACATATCAGAGGACGTATTCTTGACACGCCACATGGCAATCTGCACCCCAAACAGAGATTACGTTTCGAGGGATCAATTGGCAAGAAACGAAATCGGGAAAGAAAAAGGGGGAGCCGCTCCCAAGGCTCCCTATTCTCCAGTTTCGTAAGCGTGCCTGGCGCCAATCCTGGCGCCATCTGTATTCCTTTTTGCGTAGCTTAACAACTCGGTGTTTTTGGGCTCAAGCCATGGCGTCCTGATGGAAGGTTCCTGTTTGGTAGCTTCCTTGGGTATAAGACTACTAAGATATTCCCAGAGAATTTAACCACAGGTTATCACAGAATTCTAACTTCTGGAGCGAGTATCTCAAAGGTTTCCCTTTAAGACATCGTAATACAACAGGGGACACGCATGTCTGGTCGTGCCACATAGCTATCTCCACCCCGAACAGAGTTAACGCTTCGGTGTGTAAGGGCTGAGAATAGCTGGGAGCCGTTCCACAGCTAATCTCACTCGTGGCTACTACTGATACTCGAGACGTAAACAAACGGACGCCATTGCTCTAATGACGTCACGAGCGTCTTTATCCTTTGTTTAGTAGCTGCCCTACTGAGACGGATTTTCCCTTGTGTGAACTTTATCGTTTTGCATCTTCGCTATGTCGTTACCTTCAGCCTCGCCTTCTTCTGGAAAGTTGAGTACAAGGTTCCAGTATTGTTTAATTAAGCTCTGGCCGTAAAGTAAATATTATTTCGCGAAATAATTGATGTTTTGTGGCAGAGCTGTGCCTCTACCGGACCCGCCATTTTATGGCGTCGTTGTTGTTTTGCATGTCTTATTTAGTTAGCCACAACAACGCTTCCGGCATTATATACTAATCGAATACATTAGTTTATTTAGTCTTCATAGCTAGGAACTTTTATATCGTGTTAGACGCTTTTTATCGGTCATCGATTGACCTCATACCAGTCGGCTACTATAGCCCCCAGGCCAGGAGCCTATATACAAGTGTTCATGCATGATTTATCAGTGATCCTAGACTAAGTTATGAAGATAGTGGCATTATTATTTTACAATACTTTTGACTAGTGATGCAAATGTTTTCGCCTTCAGGGACCATATAGGGGATAGGCTAGTCAGTGATTCTTTCTAGCCTAACCTAACCTTAGGACCCCTATATGCTTCCTTCATCCCCTGCCTTGGCACTCCCTCTATTTAGCCTTGATCCCTTTTCTGAGTAAAGGGATTTATTGTCTAATAGAGTATTATATCGCCTCTCAGTCCTCCCTAAAGGAATGAACCCCCTTTAGGATTGCGTCTGAGAGTGAGGTTAGGCTAGCCTACCTCTATGGCTAGGATAGTCTACGACTTTCCTGCGATAGCGATACGTCTTCTTCCTTGCCTAGTTCAGGACTTTTAGCCCTGATCTAGGCCGGGTTAGGAAGGTTTCTCTGTTCCATGCTGAAACTGTACTCTTGCACCGTTTTTAGCCGATCAGCCTAATCTTAGGTTAGGGAGTGTCCTCCCTTCCCTTTGTGGCCGCTCTGGTACAGAAACCCTTCCTGGGAAGACCCCTCTCTTCTCCCTCCCCACCTATCTCTTGTATAGCCTAGCCTATGCTTAGGTTAGTTTATACTCATCTGTCCCCTGTCCTACAATTCCTCCTTAGGGTGGAAGAGTAGGGCCACCCGAGCTTCCCTGTGCTGTCCGCTCTGGTACATATACCTTCATAGTGTCCTATAAGGTTAGTTACTAGTGTAGCTCTGCATAGGGGAGTCTCCCCCCCCCCTCTTGGGTGTTCCCTAGCCCTCCCTTGGGCTACCTGCTCCCGGTCCCTAGTGACCCCTGCTTATGGATGCTAGAGCCTGTCTCTATCATGGGTACACCCCCTCAGGGAGGGGGAGGGATGTCTGGAACCCTGACGGT
Source organism: Palaemon carinicauda (assembly GCF_036898095.1). Taxonomy (NCBI): domain Eukaryota; kingdom Metazoa; phylum Arthropoda; class Malacostraca; order Decapoda; family Palaemonidae; genus Palaemon; species Palaemon carinicauda. Next base: position 60,464,064 of record NC_090760.1, on the reverse strand, counting down.
ACTTCCTACATCCCTTCCCCCCTCCCCCTGTCTCTCTTTCTATCCGGGTGCCGGTCTCTTGCCGCCTCTACTGCCGGCAATACCTGCCTCCCTCTTGGTGACTTCCCTACCCTTGCCCCCAGCCCCCCGTGTACCGAGGGACTGCCGGCTGCCGCCGGCTACTACCGGCGGCTCTCCTACTCCTATCTATTCGTCCGCTTGCCGGTCGATCTCCGGAGTGCCGGCATATACTGCCGGCAACCCGATACTACCTGTACCATCCTTACCCCAGTCACCAATCCGGCATCCTCCGGCTGCCGGAGCCGCCGCTCCCTGCCGGCGTGCCGCCGTTGTGCCGGCGGCCGCCATCCTGGTATCTAACTGACTTTGAAAATTGTCTGTTCTAATGCCAGAATCTATGCTGGAGCGAGCTCCGGCGTGCCGGCGGCTGCCGGATGCCCCGGAGGCGTCAAGAATACTTGCACCCCCTCTCTGTAGCTATCATAAGACTAGATAGCCCTACCTTGCAAATAGATAAGCTGCTTTGCTTCTAAGATCAGTACCTAGTACTGCTCTATTAGTGATCATGCTGTCTCTTTGCATTCTTCTATTTCCAGCATGCTATGTGCATCTTAGCGCGGCTGGTTGCCAGAAGCAATTACCCTTAATGAGGCCTTCTGGCTCTTATCTGGGAACCGAATGAATTCGATCCCAACCTTGTCCTTGGCTTTCCATGGAGTTCCAATATAATGGGAATCCTAGGAAACTATATCCAATGATCTAGGTCATTTGGATTATCCCAGGACCAGCCTATGGTAACCAGCCGGGCGAGATGCATGGAGCGTGTCTCCTTTACTGTTTCATTCTCTATGCATCACACCTTCCTTAAGTTAAAATTAATGATTAATATTAACTTAATTTAAGAGCCATTCCTATGGCTCCCCCATACTCATTTTCTCTTTCTTCCACAGGAGGAGCAGATGAAGTGCGATTTCGCCTACTGTGCTGTGAAACGCTCCCAGTTTTACGGACATACGGCGTGCAGGACTCACGCCCCTTGCTCAGACAAGAAAGGGGATTGGAAGTTCTGGAATCCACTGGAATGTACGGTCTGCCAGGCCTACCTAGTTGAGGCCTTCCATAACCCTCCCTCAGCGGAGGTTAGAGACATTGCTCGTGAGAAACTGCGCAAGTGGGTGCGTGGTTTTCAGAGAAATGCTACTGGACCGTACCTGGCCACCGAAGAACTGAGGTCCCTGTTGTTCCCTAAGGCCTCCCCTGACTCAGTGGTTCCAAAGGAAGCAATCCCCACTGTCCAAATTTCAGTGGAACCTGATGTGGTCATGGCTCAGTCCATGCACGAGTGCCGTTTGGATTCCGAGGATGATGAACGGATCTCCGACGTCTCGGAAGACACGGAGAAGACGCTTATGGCTCAAGGAGCCGAAGAGGACGAAGACAAGGTGGAATACACCGAGTCGGAGATTGGAGCTACTCCCTCGTCCATCCCTCCGCCTACTCCTACACCGACGGAATTGTCCCTTCCGTCTACCTCCTCGACCCCGGATCCTTCCTCTTCCACCCAAGAACTGATCCGACTGATTAGAGCTGTCATGGACGACAGACTGAAGGAGAACCAGGAGTCCATCAGGTCTATGATTGGATCCAGAGACACGAAGAAGATCTCGGTCAAGGATCTCCCAGCTTGCTCTCATGCCAACCCGTGGAGGTATGCAGAGCATATGGTTATTGCGACCGGCAGGATGTTTGTTAGCGACAAGATCGGCACGGTCCCGTTGGAAGATGTGGAGTTCTTCCCAAGCTTCGAGGCCTACCCGGACTGTTACGTCCGACTTCGTTCCGAACCTGCCTCGAAGGAGGAGACCGAACCTAAAGAAGAGATAGTGTTCGATCTCGCAAAGGCCCAGGCTATGCTAGCCAACGCATTTAAGAGCAGGGGCTTTACCTGCTCTAAGCTTCCTGCCTTGAGCAAGAAGCATCCTACCTATGTCGCACCTGACACTGCGATTCTTCCATTTTTGGAAAAGGCCTTAGCTGCATGCCTTAAAGCGGCGGAAGAAGGGAAACCCTGCCCTGCACTGGAGGAGTGCAGACCCTTCTCCATCGTGACACCCCCTGACACTAGGCAATGGAAAGATGTCCAACATACTTTCGTCGTGGGTAGGCTCGATCCTGACGTCGCCGGACGTCAGTTTAATGAAGACCTCCCTAAGCTCAACGACCACCTCCTTCGCCGGGAACAAGACACGAAGGAGAGGCTTGCAGCTTCGCTTTCTCATCAAGTCCAACTTGAAGTAATGGCCTGTGACACAGCAGTACCCGATCACTACATGGTACTGGCCAAATCCCACTTACTCACGGTAATGAAGGACTTGTACCATTTCATAAAGGCTCGTAGAGCCTGTCGTGAATTCGTGTTTGTCGGTGCCACCGTGAAACACGAACCCCGGAGGCTGATTTCCTCCAACATCTGGGGAAAGCACCTGTTTCCTTCTGACCTTGTCAAGGAAATAACTGACAGAGCCGCCACGGAGAATAGGAACCTTCTCCACAAGTGGGGCATGTCCAGAAAAAGGAAAACCTCTCAGGACGATGGACCTCAGCCTAAGAGGAAACCTCAGAAGCCGAAACCCCAGCAACGTCAACAACGACGTCAGTTTCCGGGACCCGCTACCTCCCAAGTGGTTGCCCAACCACAACAGACCTTTCAGTTGGTCCCCCAACCGGTGTTGTCACAGTCACCGGTCTTCACCCCTGCCTTTGAGCAGCCATCCACTACCTTTCATGCCAGAGGTAGAGGCTCGTCCAGGGGTGCAAGCAGAGACGCCTCTCGTCGTCCCTCCAGAGGTAGAGGAGGAAAGGGAGCTAGCGGCCGAGGCAACAAGTCCTCGGGACACCAGAAGCAATGAAGTGCTTCCGGTGGGAGGAAGACTCCGCCAATTCCAGGATCGTTGGACCTTCGATCCTTGGGCACACAGCATCATCAAGAACGGTCTAGGCTGGAGTTGGGTGCAACCACCCCCAATCTTCCAGCGGTTCTTTCAACCATCAACCCCCATTCTGGAAGAATATGTTCTAGACCTCTTGAACAAGAAGGTGATAAGGAAGGTAAAGTCCACCAGGTTCCAAGGGAGACTGTTTTGCGTTCCCAAGAAGGACTCAGACAAGCTCAGAGTCATTCTGGACTTATCCCCCCTCAACAAGTTCATAGAGAACAACAAATTCAAGATGCTGACGCTTCAACAAATAAGGACCCTTCTGCCTCAAGGTTCCTACACGGTCTCTATAGACCTGGCGGATGCCTATTGGCACATTCCAATGAACCATCACGCTTCCTCCTACCTAGGATTTCGACTCCAAAGGAAAAGCTACGCCTTCAGGGCCATGCCATTCGGCCTCAATGTGGCCCCTCGGATCTTCACAAAGCTGGCGGATGCCATAGTACAACAGCTCCGCCTAAGTAACGTCCAGGTGATGGCCTACCTCGACGACTGGCTAGTCTGGGCTCCCTCGCCCGAAGAGTGTACAAAGTCTTGCGACGAAGTTACCCAGTACCTAGAACACCTGGGATTCAAGATCAACGAGAAGAAATCTCGCCTCTCTCCGGCTCAGAAGTTTCAGTGGTTGGGAATCCACTGGAATCTTCAGTCACACCGCCTTTCCATCCCCCAGAAGAAAAGGAAGGAAATAGCAGGGTCTGTCAAGCGACTACTGAAATCCAAACGCATTTCAAGACGACAGCAGGAACGAGTTCTAGGCTCTCTACAATTCGCCTCAGTGACAAACCCAGTGCTTCGTGCACAGCTAAAGGATGCCGCGGGAGTCTGGAGACGATCGGCATCCATCGCTCGAAGAGACCTCAAGAGACGGCTTCCAAACAGACTTCGACGCCTCCTAAAGCCGTGGTCGGAAGCAATGGCCCTGAAAAGGTCCATTCCTCTCCAACACCCTCCTCCATCACTCAACATCCACACGGATGCCTCACTGGAGGGCTGGGGAGGTCACTCCCACCTGAAACAAGCTCAAGGGACCTGGTCTCCACTATTCAAGACGTTCCACATAAACATCTTGGAGGCCATGGCGGTCCTTCTTACTCTGAAGAAGCTATCCCCGCCACCCTCGATCCACATCCGTCTAACCCTAGACAACTCGGTGGTAGTTCGTTGTCTCAATCGCCAGGGCTCAAGATCGCCCCAGATAAATCAGGTGCTTCTCCCAATCTTCCGTCTGGCGGAGAAGAAGAAGTGGCACCTGTCTGCAGTTCACCTACAAGGATTCCGCAACGTGACAGCGGATGCTCTATCTCGGACAAACCCGATAGAGTCGGAATGGTCTCTAGACGCAAGATCATTCTCCTTCATCTCCCATCAAGTCCCAGAACTTCAGATAGATCTCTTTGCAACGAGCGACAACAATCAACTTCCTCTGTACGTAGCCCCGTACGAGGACCCCAAAGCAGAAGCGGTGGACGCCATATCACTGGACTGGAACAGATGGTCGAAGATATACCTGTTCCCTCCCACCAACCTTCTGTTGAAAGTCCTCTCCAAACTGAGAACCTTCAAAGGGACAGCGGCCCTAGTGGCTCCCAAGTGGCCCCGGAGCAACTGGTACCCCCTGGTCCTGGAGCTGCAGCCCAAGCTGATCCCTCTCCCGGGCCCAGTTCTCTCTCAACAAGTACAGAAGTCGACTGTCTTCGCTTCATCATCGAAAATCAAGGACCTTCATCTCATGATTTTCTCTCCCTTGCCGCAAAGAAGAGGTTTGGGATCTCGAAGAAAAGTCTAGACTTCCTAGAGGAATACAAGACCGAATCCACGAGACGGCAATACGAATCATCCTGGAGGAAATGGGTCTCCTTTGTTAAAGCAAAAAATCCTAAAGAAATCACCATTGATTTCTGTATGTCCTTCTTCATTCACCTTCATGGACAAGGATTAGCAGCCAATACGATTTCAACTTGCAAATCGGCTTTGACTAGACCAATTCTATATGCTTTCCAAATTGATCTGTCCAACGACATCTTTAACAAACTGCCGAAAGCATGTGCTCGCCTACGCCCAGCACCCCCTCCGAAACCGATCTCCTGGTCACTAGACAAGGTGCTCCATTTCGCCTCCAACTTGGACAATGATTCATGCCCCCTCAAGGATCTGACTCAGAAAGTTATATTTTTATTTGCTCTCGCCTCGGGAGCTCGAGTCAGCGAAATAGTGGCATTATCAAGAGAAGAGGGACACATCCTGTTTGCTGATTCAGGAGAAGTGACCCTCTCCCCCGATCCGACGTTTCTCGCCAAAAATGAATTACCCACCAAAAGATGGGGCCCTTGGAGAATATGCCCCCTGAAGGAGGATGTCTCTCTATGTCCAGTAGAGAGTCTCAAGGTCTATCTTCGCAGAACTTCAAACTTTGGTGGAGGCCAACTCTTCAAAGGAGAAACATCGGGCAGCGACCTGTCACTGAAACAATTAAGAGCGAAAATCACCTACTTCATTCGCAGAGCGGATCCGAACAGTACACCCGCTGGTCATGATCCTAGAAAAGTGGCATCTTCTCTAAACTTCTTTCAGAGCATGGACTTCGAGAGCCTTAAGAACTTTACGGGCTGGAAGTCCTCGCGAGTTTTCTTTAAACATTATGCGAAACAAGTGCACGAAATCAAACATTTTGTGGTAGCCGCAGGTAGTGTTATGAAACCTGCACCTAACTCTGCGTAGAACAGTGAGTTACTTGGGACTCTAACTCTTCGGGTGCCTATGTTGACCCTCGAGTGATTCATAGTGATGTCTAAAAACACTTAGTGCTTTTATAACTGTTCTTATCCCAGGTGGAATGTCATAGTGTCACACAAGTGCCGCATGCCTTGAGCATGATGTGTTATTTAAAGACTTGCGTTCCTCGAGAACGAGTACCTACTAATCCTGAAATTCCCTTTCAGATTCAAGAGCAAGCCTTTATTTCTATGTACATTATTATTACTGTAAATGAACTTTACTTTTTGCTGTAAATTATTTATTTTCTGCATTGTGAAATAAAATTTCTATTTTATTACTTGTGCGTCTCTTTCAGCTCCTACTTACTATGAAATACATACTGTCATAGTTTTATTTATTCCTCCTTTCTTATGGTCATGAAGAATTTAAGATGTCTATTCTTAAATTATATTCACCTTGTCTCAGTAAGGTTCCTACACGGATACTTACTTCTGATAATCAGGAGATGAACCCTACACACAGTGCCCAACCACCACTGGCCTACTCAGAATGTTCCTATACAAATATCAAACATTCTGCTTCATCTCTAAGCTCTTAAAAGCTCTTCTGTCAAGATGAATAGCCCTTCAATACCACTTTGACGTCGGCATAGCCCATGGGAACTTCCTACCAATGGGGGGCAGGATACTTCGTTCCTATGGTTCTTACCTAAGATTACTTTGCTATTTTTGTCAATGCCTAGGCACTTAACTCTGGGGGAAAATCTACCACGATACATTGATTCTCTGGTACTCTTCCATCAGGACGCCATGGCTTGAGCCCAAAAAACGGATTTTGAGCGAAGCGAAAAATCTATTTTTGGGTGAGATAGCCATGGCGTCCTGATGGACCCTCCCTACTACTTCGTCAGTTTGTTCCCACCCTACACAATTGTATCATGGTGATGGGCAGCAACTGGCGCCAGGATAAAGACGCTCGTGACGTCATTAGAGCAATGGCGTCCGTTTGTTTACGTCTCGAGTATCAGTAGTAGCCACGAGTGAGATTAGCTGTGGAACGGCTCCCAGCTATTCTCAGCCCTTACACACCGAAGCGTTAACTCTGTTCGGGGTGGAGATAGCTATGTGGCACGACCAGACATGCGTGTCCCCTGTTGTATTACGATGTCTTAAAGGGAAACCTTTGAGATACTCGCTCCAGAAGTTAGAATTCTGTGATAACCTGTGGTTAAATTCTCTGGGAATATCTTAGTAGTCTTATACCCAAGGAAGCTACCAAACAGGAACCTTCCATCAGGACGCCATGGCTATCTCACCCAAAAATAGATTTTTCGCTTCGCTCAAAATCCGTTTTTTTCCTGTGTTTCTCGCAAATCTTGGATTTATTTGGCTTTTCATGGCTTCTCCAACTTCGTCGGCCTCTGATAAGTTGAGTACCATGTCTTTTATGTATAAATGTAGGCTCTTGGTAAATTTTTAAGTGATTAATAGGTTTAATCTTTGTTACAAGAGCCGTAGCCTACCGGAGGCGTAATGGACGCTGTCGCTCGCTAGGTATGAGTTTTAGTTAGCCAGAGCGACATTCCCGGTTGTTTTGCTTTAATAAATTTTAGCTATTTAGCGTTACATAGGATTTCCTTTCGTGCTTTAGTATTATTTTGGCGAAGTATTCGTCAACTCTGGCCTACGCTAGGCCATGCAGCCTAGTCGTTTGGTCCTAGTACTTCATGCATGATTTTGGTTTTTCCGAGTGTATTAAAATTTTATTGAAGCTTTAGGCTGTTTTTTATACATTTAAAATTATGTTGAATATTTCCAAGATAGTATACGAGTGAGTTTCGGTGATTTAGGTAATCGATTCTCTTGGTGCCTAGGCTAAGTTGCTTATGGAGCCTTAGTATACTTTCTCATACTCCCCGGTTGCTGTCTTTTCTTCGGAGAAGGTATGCAATCCCTTTCCCTCTGTTTAAGCCTTGGGCTTATCCCTAAGGGGTTTATCTGAATTAACTTTCGATAAAACTATACTGGGGTGTTGCTGTACCTTCCTGGTCCAGTAAGTCTGGTTTCAGAGAGGGACAGAACAACAGAGTTTTTAGTCTGAAGTCTGTGTTTGTCTGGCTTGGGGTAGAGTCTCCCTCGCTGGCCTGACACAGACATAGGAGGCTTAGCCTCCTTAGGTCACTACCGAAGGTTTCTGTACGAGATGATTCCTTCTTTTGTGATCTAGCAGACTAGTCCTTGTTGCTGTTCTCGGGGGAGGATAAGATTCTTTCCCTGGGAGTAGCAACACCTTCATTGCTTTGGTTCTTTGGGAGCTGGCAAGTATTGCTGGCCTCCCTCCTTGGATCTCCCTTAGGCTAAGATAAGTTTTCTTGGCTGTGGATGATCCTTCACTAAAGCAAGGTTGGTAGGACCCTCTTTTGTCCCTTCCCCCTCTATCTCCGTAATGGCCTAGCCATTACAGTACTGTACGTCATTCTACATCTGGACCTAGGATAGGTTAGGATGTGGAATTGACTCAGTCCCTTGCCGGCCGGCAAGGGTCTTCTGCTTTGAGTGCTGCCCGGACCTCCCTTGGTCCCTCATCCATGCCTGCCTGTAGAGCCAGACGGCATTGGTCAGGAAGCCTGAATTAGATTCTCCCCTTCCTTATATGCACTCTTTCGGATTGCCGGGCTTGGAGGTAGTGTACGCTCTTATCCCGGCATCCATTCTGTTTTCTTCTAGTGCTGTACACGACCCGGCTGCCGACCTATGAGGCCGGCAGCCGGGCAGTCGTAGTCCTCTGGTTCTTTTGCTGCCGGCCGGCATCGTTTGTTTACCTTGCCGGCCGGCTAATGTCAGCCCTTGTCTGCCGGTCGCTATGAGCAGTGGCCGGCAGCCGGGTACTACCTTGTGTAGTTGCCGGCCAGCAGTCATTGCCGGCCGACATTGGCTTTTGCCGGCCGGCACATGCATTTGAACCAGAGTTCTGCCACCTTATAGCTGTTAAGTAGTATACTTTAAAGCTAGTTATGGTGTGTGCCGGCCGGCACATAACCTTCTATACTGTACCAGTATTCTTTAGTATAGCATATACTGTAAGAAAAAAAACTATAGTATAGTTTTGGTACAGCACTGTGTGTTCTAACACTTTTGTGTTGTCTTGCACAGCCCTTTGCTGTTGCCTTACAGATAAGAAAGTGAGTTCTTTCTTGTCTATTATCCAGGATTTTAAAATCATTGCTTAGGTGTGAGCTACACCTGTTTCCTCTGGAAACTTTTCATTGGTTATTCTAGAAGAGATTAACCATACGATTTTATTATCTGGAAGGCTGCAGCAATTGGTTGTGAAGGAAACACAAATGTGTGTCTTTCCTTTCTGAATTGTTATGCTAAACTGTGCATATCCAGTGATACGTAGTTCACTTGATACTCATGGAAATTTCTTCTCTTTACAGGAGGACCCTCCGACGTGCGGAAGTGTTTTCTGCAACGTCTGCAGTAAGAACCTCTGCGGACATGAGTTTTGTGGGAGGCACGCAGCATGCGCTGTCTCCAAAGGTGATCTCCAGTATTGGGACCCTCAAGTATGTACTGTGTGCACTAACCTGATTACTGAGGCCTTTGATTCCCCTAGGACGGCGGAATCAAGAGATATAGCAAGGGAGAAGCTTCGTACCTGGGTAAGGGGCTTCCAGAAGAACACCTCTGGACCTTATCTTCCAAGTGAGAAGATGAGGGTGTATCTTTTCCCTAAGGCATCAGCTGATGCAGTGATTCCCCAGCCTCAAGAGGAGATCCCCCAAGTTCAGACCCAGGTGGATGCTGAAGTCGCGGTCGCTTTGCAAGACATCCAGTTGGATGACAGGATGTCTGATGTGGACGAACGTCTGGAGGAAGACCTCCTGGCAGGAGGCCAGGATGAAGCTCAAGCCCAAGACAGTGTAGAGGAAGAGGCCGACGAGGTGTCGGCTACTCCGGTTCAGATCCCGGAGCCTATTCCCTCAACATCGTCCGCTCTCCCAGTAGAGCTGGGACAGGCCCTCTCCTCCATTGTTGGAATGATTGAACAAATGCAGAAGGAGAATCAGGAGAAGGCGGCTGCAATGGAACTGCGGATGCAGAGCCTTGCAGCATCACATGGGCCCCAGAAAAGGCTCAATGTGAAAGACCTTCCCTTGTGTTCAGATGTTAACCCATGGAGGTATGCTGAGCACATGCCGATGACGACTGGTAAGATCGTCATCTCGGATAAGTTGGGTTCATTTCCCCTAGAGGAGGTGGAATTCTGGCCCAGCAAGGTGTCATATCCGGACTGTTACGTCCGGCTGAGGAAGGAACCAGCTTCAAAGGAGGAGACAGAGCCGAAGGAGGTCATAGTGATGGACCATGCTAAGGCTCAAGCTTTGCTTTCATCCTCGATGAAAGAGAGGGGCTTCTCGAACTCAAAGGTAGCTGCATTGAGCAAGAAGCTCCCTTCCTTTGTGTCCTCTCCTGCTAGAGCCTTCCCATTTTTACAGAAAGGGTTTGCGGCTGTACTAAAAGCAGTCGAGGCCGGCAAGCCTTGCCCCTCCCTGGAGGAGTGTAAACCCTTGTCGCTGGCCCTGCATATGGACCACAAAGACTGGAAGGACGTTCATCTCACTTTCTCAGTTGGGGAGTTAGAGGCTGATATTGCCGGATGTTAGTTCGGCGAGGACCTCCCTAAGCTGTCTGACTTTCTTTTGCGGAGAGATCTCGAGAAAAAAGAAAGACTGGCTGCCTCAATGTCTCTTCAGACTACTCTTGAGACGATGGCAAGTGACCCCAAGGTCCATGAAATGTTCATGGTAGTGGCCAAGACTCATCTGGCCACATTGACGAAGGATCTTTATAGCTTCGTCATGGCGAGGAGAGCTTGTAGGGAGTTCGTGTTCACCTCGGCTTCGGTGAGGCACGAGCCAAGGAAACTAATCTCCTCCAACATTTGGGGCAAAGACCTTTTCCCTACCGAATTGGTCAAAGAAGTTGTTGATAAGGCCGCCTTGGAGAATAGAAACCTTCTCCAGAAGTGGGGCCTGGCTATCAAAAGAAAGTCTTCCCCCGATGAGGGTCCTCAACCAAAGAGGAAGACTATGAGGACTAGGCTACCGTCTCGGCCAGCCAAGCCTCTTAGACAGCAACAGCAACTGCAATTGCCATTGCCTTCAGTGCCCCAGATGGTGGCACAAACCCCGACCACTTTCCAGTGGGTACCCCAGGCTGTGTCGACACAGTCCACGGCATTCACCCCAACGTTCGAAGGGCAGTCTACTTCCTTTTGAGCAAAGCCTAGAGGAGCAGCCAGAGGCTCGTCTAGGCGCCCCTCAAGGGGAAGGGGATTATGGGGAGGTCGCGGTCAGGGAGGCAAGACCTCAGGACGGCAGTCCAAGTGAGATGTTGCTGGTAGGAGGGAGACTTCAGAATTTTCGGGATCGGTGGACCTTCGATCCCTGGGCCCACAGCCTACTCAAAAACGGACTGGGCTGGAGCTGGTATAGCACTCCACCCCCGTGTCCTCGGTTTTTCCAACACTCCACCCCCGTTCTGGAGGAGTACGTTCAAGAACTGTTGGAGAAAAAAGTGATCCGAAGGGTGAAGTCCATCAAATTCCAAGGGAGGCTGTTTTGTGTTCCCAAGAAAGACTCGGAAAAGCTCAGAGTCATTCTGGATTTGTCGCCACTCAACAAGTTCATAGTGAATTGCAAATTCAAGATGCTAACACTGCAACATATAAGGACCTTACTGCCCAAAAGGGCATTTTCCGTCTCTATAGACTTTCAGACGCCCATTGGCACGTTCCAATCAACCGTCGACTCTCCCCCTACCTAGGGTTCAGGCTACAACGAAGACTATACGCCTTCAGAGCCATACCATTCGGGCTAAATATAGCCCCAAGGATTTTCACGAAGCTTGCGAGCGTAGCTCTCAAACGATTACGCCTAAAGGGAATTCAGGTAATAGCCTACCTGGACGACTGGCTGGTGTGGGCAGCATCCGAGACAGAATGCTTGCAAGCTTCCAGTCAAGTGATCCAGTTCCTAGAGTATCTAGGCTTCAAGATCAACAGAAAAAAGTCTCGACTTTCTCCATCTCAAAAGTTCCAGTGGCTGGGAATCCACTGGGACCTAATGTCACACCGTTTCTCCATCCCGGCGAAGAAAAGGAGGGAGATAGCGGGTTCTGTCAAGAGACTTCTAGATTCCGAAAGGATATCAAGACGCGAACAGGAGAGGGTACTGGGCTCTCTCCAGTTTGCTTCGGTGACAGACCCAGTGCTAAGAGCACAGCTAAAGGATGCAACCGGAGTTTGGAGAAGTTATGCATCAAACGCGCGAAGAGATCTGAGAAGACCAGTTCCTCTTCGGCTACGTACTCTTCTCAGGCCTTGGTCCCAAGCCAGACATCTAAAGAAGTCGGTTCTTCTTCAGCCACCTCCCCCGTCGGTGACGATTCACTCAGACGCCTCGAAGGAGGGATGGGGAGGTCACTCTCATCGGAAAAAAAGTCCAGGGGACTTGGTCCAAGCTATTCAAGACCTTTCACATAAACTTTCTAGAAGCTATGGCAGTGCTCCTTACCTTAAAGAAAGTCTCCCCGCGTCACTCGATCCACATAAGGTTGGTGATGGACAGCGAGGTAGTTGTGAGATGCTTGAATCGACAAGGATCGAGGTCACCACCTCTCAACCAGGTGATGTTGGCCATCTTCCGATTGGCGGAAAAGAAGAAGTGGTACCTGTCGGCAGTTCACCTTCAAGGAGTCCGCAATGTGACAGCGGACGCTCTATCCAGGTTCACACCGATAGAGTCGGAATGGTCCTTAGACGCAGGATCATTCTCCTTCATTCTGAATCAAGTCCCAGAACTGCAGACAGACCTCTTTGCGACGAAAGACAACAAGAAGTTGCCCCTGTATGTGTCCCCGTACGAGGACCCCTTAGCGGAAGCAGTGGACGCGATGTCCCTCGACTGGAACAGATGGTCCAGGATTTATCTGTTCCCTCCTCACAACCTTCTGTTGAGGGTCCTCAACAAACTGAGATCCTTCAAGGGGGTAGCGGCAATAGTGGCCCACAAGTGGCCGAACAGCGTGTGGTTCCCCCCGGCATTGGAACTGCGGCTGAAGTTTGTACCGCTACCAGATCCAGTTCTGACCCAGCGAGTCCAGAAGTCGACTGTCTGCGCTTCATTACAGAAAACCCAGACCCTGCAGCTCATGATTTTCTCTCCCTAGCGGTGAGAAAGCGTTTCGGGATTTCGAAAGCCAGCATAGACTTCCTAGAGGAATATAAGTGCAAATCTACTAGAAGGCAATATGAGTCATCTTCGAGAAAATGGGTGGCCTTTGTCAAGGCGAAGAATCCGCAGGAGATCTCGACAGACTTCTGCTTATCTTTTTTCATCCACCTCCATGGTCAAGGGTTGGCAGCTAATACGATTTCGGCGAGTAAGTCTGCTTTGACAAGACCCATTCTATATGCCTTCCAGGTCGACCTAGGTAACGAGATCTTTAATAAAGTTCCGAAAGCCTGCGCTAGGCTCAGACCTTCAGCACCTCCAAAGCCCATTTCATGGTCTTTAGACAAAGTTCTTCATTTCGCTTCTCTGTTGAGCAATGAGGAGTGTGCGTTAAAGGATTTGACACAAAAAGTTATTTTCCTATTTGCACTCGCGTCCAAGGCCAGGGTTAGTGAGATCGTAGCCCTCTCGAGAGAGGCAGGTCGTGTTCAGTTCCTGGATGGGGGAGAACTGAACCTGTTTCCGGATCCTACGTTTCTCGCCAAGAATGAGTTACCCACCAACAGGTGGGGTCCCTGGAGAATCTGCCCTCTGAAAGTAGATGCATCTCTATGTCCAGTAGAATGCCTAAAGGTCTATCTTCATAGAACTTCAGACTTCAAGGGTGGTCAACTATTCAGGGGAGAAACATCAGGCTCAAATTTATCTCTGAATCAACTCAGAGCGAAAATCACATATTTTATTCGCAGAGCGGATCCTGACAGTACACCCGCAGGTCACGATCCGAGGAAAGTTGCCTCATCCTTAAATTTCTTTAATTGTATGGATTTTGAACATCTCCGTTCATACACTGGCTGGAAGTCTTCCAGAGTGTTCTTTCGCCACTATGCGAAGCAAGTAGAGGAACTAAAGAGATCTGTGGTAGCAGTGGGTCGCGTCGTTAACCCTACTGTTTAACTCTGCGAGGAACAGTGGTTTTAATTGGGACGATTAATTCCAGGGTGAGTGTGTAGTTACATACTGTACTACAAACTAAGTGAGGGCACTGAGTTGCCCACGTAGACTGTTCCATTTCCAAAGGTGAACCTAGCATAAGTGCAGACATGTGTGCCGAGCGTTTCTAACGCTAATGTGATTGATTTGTAATACAGACTTTTATGACTTTGATACCTCAGTATCTTAAAAGTGGCATTAATGTTTTTTCTCTTTCAGATAAACAAGTTCTGTTTACTATCATACTTATGCTTAAAGTTTAGGTTATCCTCTTCTTATATATATATATATATATATATATATATATATATATATATATATATATATATATATATATATATATATATATATATATATATATAATTGTTGTTAACCTGTCTATTTATTGTCTGTCAATAAACTTGTTCTTGAGAACCTTGCATCTCCTTCACCTGTGTCAATTTATTGGTATAATTGAGCATTCATTCTATGTACTTTATCTGGGATAATTCTAATAGAATTGTTCCTTTATGCAAGCTATGTTGCATTGGTTTATGCTTTCCCTTAACGGGAGGACTCCGTCCCATAAGGGGACGGTGGCGGTTTTACAAGTTTCCTCCTATGCGGATATAAACCTTTGTCCAATACAAGTATTGTGCGGAGAACTGGTCGATATTTCATATTGACGCAGTGGTTCTTTACAAACTATGCTTTACTTAATATAGGGTGAGACCACTATATTAGCTTGCCTGGTATTCATACATAGGTATATGTACTCTTCGAGACTTTTCCAGAGTCTAGTAGGACTCTTCCCTGTAGGTGGCAGGAAGCTCTAACATGGTTTATAGTTAGTTGAAAAGATGTATAACGGTAACATCTTAGGTCTCTAGGTCTAGTCGACCGGGGAAAAATTACCTCCGGGGAGTACGGCACGTTCTGAGAATCCACAGATACAGTAATGCTCTGGTATACTTCCATCTGGACGACATGGCTTCAGCCCAAAATACGGATTTCTATTTTTGGGTGAGATGGCCATGTCGTCCTGATGGACACGCCCTTCCCTTTCTATGAAAGGGCTGTAGGACCCCTCCCTACATACAGTATCTGTAGCACCTCGTGTACGCTACAAGGAATACAGATGGCGCCAGGATTGGCGCCAGGCACGCTTACGAAACTGGAGAATAGGGAGCCTTGGGAGCGGCTCCCCCTTTTTCTTTCCCGATTTCGTTTCTTGCCAATTGACCCCTCGATACGTAATCTCTGTTTGGGGTGCAGATTGCTATGTGGCGTGTCAAGAATACGTCCTCTGATATGTCGCGATATCCCTTTCATGAGGGATATTCGCTCCAGGAGTTAGAATTCTGGTACCTTAAGGTAAATTCTCTGGGAATATCGCCGTAGTTGTAATATACCCTAGGAAGCTCAAAATCCGTTTTATATATATATGTGTATATACATATATCTTTTTATGTATACATATGATACATTTATATACACACACACACACACACACACACATATATATATATATATATATATATATATATATATATATATATATATATATATATATATATTTATATATATATATATATATATATATATATATATATACTCTATATATATATATATACTCTATATATATATATATATATATATATATATATATATATATATATATATATATATATATATATATATATATATATGGATATATATTATACGGTATATATATATATATATATATATATATATATATATATATATATATATATATATATACATATGAAGATATATATATATATATATATATATATATATATATATATATATATATATATATATATATATATGTATATATATGAAGATACGTATTTACACATATATATATATATATATATATATATATATATATATATATATATATATATATATATATATATATATATATATATATATATATATATATGTATATATATATATATATATATATATATATATATATATATATATATATGTATATATATATGAAGATACGTATTTACATATATATATATATATATATATATATATATATATATATATATATATATATATATATATATATATATATATATATATATATATATATATATATATATATACATGAAGATACCTATATATATATATATATATATATATATATATATATATATATATATATATATATATATATATATATATATCTTTTTGGGCTCAAGCCATGTCGTCCTGATGGAAGTTCCTATAGGGTAGCTTCCTAGGGTATATTACAACTACGGCGATATTCCCAGAGAATTTACCTTAAGGTACCAGAATTCTAACTCCTGGAGCGAATATTCCTCATGAAAAGGATATCGCGACATATCAGAGGACGTATTCTTGACACGCCACATGGCAATCTACACCCCAAACAGAGATTACCTATCGAGGGGTCAATTGGCAAGAAATGAAATCGGGAAAGAAAAAGGGGGAGCCGCTCCCAAAGCTCCCTATTCTCCAGTTTCGTAAGCTTGCCTGGCGCCAATCCTGGCGCCATCTGTATTCCTTTTTGCGTAGCTTAACAACTCGGTGTTTTTTCCTGTGTTTCTCGCAAATCTTGGATTTATTTGGCTTTTCATGGCTTCTCCAACTTCGTCGGCCTCTGATAAGTTGAGTACCATGTCTTTTATGTATAAATGTAGGCTCTTGGTAAATTTTTAAGTGATTAATAGGTTTAATCTTTGTTACAAGAGCCGTAGCCTACCGGAGGCGTTATGGACGCTGTCGCTCGCTAGGTATGAGTTTTAGTTAGCCAGAGCGACATTCCCGGTTGTTTTGCTTTAATAAATTTTAGCTATTTAGCGTTACATAGGATTTCCTTTCGTGCTTTAGTATTATTTTGGCGAAGTATTCGCCAACTCTGGCCTACGCTAGGCCATGTAGCCTAGTCGTTTGCTCCTAGTACTTCATGCATGATTTTGGTTTTTCCGAGTGTATTAAAATTTTATTGAAGCTTTAGGCTGTTTTTTATACATTTAAAATTATGTTGAATATTTCCAAGATAGTATACGAGTGAGTTTCGGTGATTTAGGTAATCGATTCTCTTGGTGCCTAGGCTAAGTTGCTTATGGAGCCTTAGTATACTTTCTCATACTCCCCGGTTGCTGTCTTTTCTTCGGAGAAGGTATGCAATCCCTTTCCCTCTGTTTAAGCCTTGGGCTTATCCCTAAGTGGTTTATCTGAATTAACTTTCGATAAAACTATACTGGGTGTTACTGTACCTTCCTGGTCCAGTAAGTCTGGTTTCAGAGAGGGACAGAACAACAGAGTTTTTAGTCTGAAGTCTGTGTTTGTCTGGCTTGGGGTAGAGTCTCCCTCGCTGGCCTGACACAGACATAGGAGGCTTAGCCTCCTTAGGTCACTACCGAAGGTTTCTGTACGAGATGATTCCTTCTTTTGTGATCTAGCAGACTAGTCCTTGTTGCTGTTCTCGGGGGAGGATAAGATGCTTTCCCTGGGAGTAGCAACACCTTCCTTGCTTTGGTTCTTTGGGAGCTGGCAAGTATTGCTGGCCTCCCTCCTTGGATCTCCCTTAGGCTAAGATAAGTTTTCTTGGCTGTGGATGATCCTTCACTAAAGCAAGGTTGGTAGGACCCTCTTTTGTCCCTTCCCCCTCTATCTCCGTAATGGCCTATCCATTACAGTACTGTACGTCATTCTACATCTGGACCTAGGATAGGTTAGGAAGTGGAATTGACTTAGTCCCTTGCCGGCCGGCAGAGCTGCCGGCCGGCAAGGGTCATCTGCTTTGAGTGCTGCCCGGACCTCCCTTGGTCCCTCATCCATGCCTGCCTGTAGAGCCAGACGGCATTGGTCAGGAAGCCTGAATTAGATTCTCCCCTTCCTTATATGCAATCTTTCGGATTGCCGGGCTTGGAGGTAGTGTACGCTCTTATCCCGGCATCCATTCTGTTTTCTTCTAGTGCTGTACCCGACCCGGCTGCCGGCCTATGAGGCCGGCAGCCGGGCAGTCGTAGTCCTCTGGTTCTTTTGCTGCCGGCCGGCATCGTTTGTTTACCTTGCCGGCCGGCTAATGTCAGCCCTTGTCTGTCGGTCGCTATGAGCAGTGGCCGGTAGCCGGGTACTACCTTGTGTAGTTGCCGGCCAGCAGTCATTGCCGGCCGACATTGGCTTTTGCCGGCCGGCACATGCATTTGAACCAGAGTTCTGCCGCCTTATAGCTGTTAAGTAGTATACTTTAAAGCTAGTTATGGTGTGTGCTGGCCGGCACATAACCTTCTATACTGTACCAGTATTCTTTAGTATAGCATATACTGTAAGAAAAAAAACTATAGTATAGTTTTGGTACAGCACTGTGTGTTCTAACACTTTTGTGTTGTCTTGCACAGCCCTTTGCTGTTGCCTTACAGATAAGAAAGTGAGTTCTTTCTTGTCTATTATCCAGGATTTTAAAATCATTGCTTAGGTGTGAGCTACACATGTTTCCTCTGGAATCTTTTCATTGGTTATTCTAGAAGAGATTAACCATACGATTTTATTATCTGGAAGGCTGCAGCAATTGGTTTTGAAGGAAACACAAATGTGTGTCTTTCCTTTCTGAATTGTTATGCCAAACTGTGCATATCCAGTGATACGTAGTTCAATTGATACTCATGGAAATTTCTTCTCTTTACAGGAGAACCCTCCGACGTGCGGAAGTGTTTTCTGCAACGTCCGCAGTAAGAACCTCTGCGGACATGAGTTTTGTAGGAGGCACGCAGCATGCGCTGTCTCCAAAGGTGATCTCCAGTATTGGGACCCTCAGGTATGTACTGTGTGCACTAACCTGATTACTGAGGCCTTTGATTCCCCTAGGACGGCGGAATCAAAGGATATAGGAAGGGAGAAGCTTCATACCTGGGTAAGGGGCTTCCAGAAGAACACCTCTGGACCTTATCTTCCAAGTGAGAAGATGAGGGTGTATCTTTTCCCTAAGGCATCAGCTGATGCAGTGATTCCCCAAGTTCAGACCAAGGTGGATGCTGAAGTCGCGGTCGCTTTGCAAGACATCCAGTTGGATGACAGGATGTCTGATGTGGACGAACGTCTGGAGGAAGACCTCCTGGCAGGAGGCCAGGATGAAGCTCAAGCCCCAGACAGTGTAGAGGAAGAGGCCGAAGAGGTGTCGGCTACTCCGGTTCAGATCCCGGAGCCTATTCCCTCAACATCGTCCGCTCTCCCAGTAGAGCTGGGACAGGCCCTCTCCTCCATTGTTGGAATGATTGAACAAATGCAGAAGGAGAATCAGGAGAAGGCGGCTGCAATGGAACTGCGGATGCAGAGCCTTGCTGCATCACATGGGCCCCAGAAAAGGCTCAATGTGAAAGACCTTCCCTTGTGCTCAGATGTTAACCCATGGAGGTATGCTGAGCACATGCCGATGACGACTGGTAAGATCGTCATCTCGGATAAGTTGGGTTCATTTCCTCTAGAGGAGGTGGAATTCTGGCCCAGCAAGGTGTCATATCCGGACTGTTACGTCCGGCTGAGGAAGGAACCAGCTTCAAAGGAGGAGACAGAGCCGAAGGAGGTCATAGTGATGGACCATGCTAAGGCTCAAGCTTTGCTTTCATCCTCGATGAAAGAGAGGGGCTTCTCGAACTCAAAGGTAGCTGCATTGAGCAAGAAGCTCCCTTCCTTTGTGTCCTCTCCTGCTAGAGCCTTCCCATTTTTACAGAAAGGGTTTGCGGCTGTACTAAAAGCAGTCGAGGCCGGCAAGCCTTGCCCCTCCCTGGAGGAGTGTAAACCCTTGTCGCTGGCCCTGCCTATGGACCACAAAGACTGGAAGGACGTCCATCTTACGTTCTCAGTTGGGGAGTTGGAGGCTGATATTGCCGGATGTCAGTTCGGCGAGGACCTCCCTAAGCTGTCTGACTTTCTTTTGCGAAGAGAGCTCGAGAAAAAAGGAAGACTGGCTGCCTCAATGTCTCTTCAGACTACTCTTGAGACGATGGCAAGTGACCCCAAGGTCCATGAAATGTTCATGGTAGTGGCCAAGACTCATCTGGCCACAGTGACGAAGGATCTTTATAGCTTCGTCAGGGCGAGGAGAGCTTGTAGGGAGTTCGTGTTCACCTCGGCTTCGGTGAGGCACGAGCCAAGGAAACTAATCTCCTCCAACATTTGGGGCAAAGACCTTTTCCCTACCGAATTGGTCAAAGAAGTTGTTGATAAGGCCGCCTTGGAGAATAGAAACCTTCTCCAGAAGTGGGGCCTGGCTATCAAAAGAAAGTCTTCCCCCGATGAGGGTCCTCAACCAAAGAGGAAGACTATGAGGACTAGGCTACCGTCTCGGCCAGCCAAGCCTCTTAGACAGCAACAGCAACTGCAATTGCCATTGCCTTCAGTGCCCCAGATGGTGGCACAAACCCCGACCACTTTCCAGTGGGTACCCCAGGCTGTGTCGACACAGTCCACGGCATTCACCCCAACGTTCGAAGGGCAGTCTATTTCCTTTCGAGCAAAGCCTAGAGGAGCAGCCAGAGGCTCGTCTAGGCGCCCCTCAAGGGGAAGGGGATTATGGGGAGGTCGCGGTCAGGGAGGCAAGACCTCAGGACGGCAGTCCAAGTGAGATGTTGCCGGTAGGAGGGAGACTTCAGAATTTTCGGGATCGGTGGACCTTCGATCCCTGGGCCCACAGCCTACTCAAGAACGGACTGGGCTGGAGCTGGTACAGCACTCCACCCCCGTGCCCTCGGTTTTTCCAACACTCCACCCCCGTTCTGGAGGAGTACGTTCAAGAACTGTTGGAGAAAAAAGTGATCCGAAGGGTGAAGTCCATCAAATTCCAAGGGAGGCTGTTTTGTGTTCCCAAGAAAGACTCGGAAAAGCTCAGAGTCATTCTGGACTTGTTGCCACTCAACAAGTTCATAGTGAATTGCAAATTCAAGATGCTAACACTACAACATATAAGGACCTTACTGCCCAAAAGGGCTTTTTCCGTCTCTATAGACTTGTCAGACGCCTATTGGCACGTTCCAATCAACCGTCGACTCTCCCCCTACCTAGGGTTCAGGCTACAACGAAGACTATATGCCTTCAGAGCCATACCATTCGGGCTAAATATAGCCCCAAGGATTTTCACGAAGCTTGCGAGCGTAGCCCTCAAACGATTACGCCTAAAGGGAATTCAGGTAGTAGCCTACCTGGACGACTGGCTGGTGTGGGCAGCATCCGAGACAGAATGCTTGCAAGCTTCCAGTCAAGTGATCCAGTTCCTAGAGTATCTAGGCTTCAAGATCAACAGAAAAAAGTCTCGACTTTCTCCATCTCAAAAGTTCCAGTGGCTGGGAATCCACTGGGACCTAATGTCACACCGTTTCTCCATCCCGGCGAAGAAAAGGAGGGAGATAGCGGGTTCTGTCAAGAGACTTCTAGATTCCGAAAGGATATCAAGACGCGAACAGGAGAGGGTACTGGGCTCTCTCCAGTTTGCTTCGGTGACAGACCCAGTGCTAAGAGCACAGCTAAAGGATGCAACCGGAGTTTGGAGAAGTTATGCATCAAACGCGCGAAGAGATCTGAGAAGACCAGTTCCTTTTCGGGCTACGTACTCTTCTCAGGCCTTGGTCCCAAGCCAGACATCTAAAGAAGTCGGTTCTTCTTCAGCCACCTCCCCCGTCGGTGACGATTCACTCAGACGCCTCGAAGGAGGGATGGGGAGGTCACTCTCATCGGAAAAAAGTCCAGGGGACTTGGTCCAAGCTATTCAAGACCTTTCACATAAACTTTCTAGAAGCTATGGCAGTGCTCCTTACCTTAAAGAAAGTCTCCCCGCGTCACTCGATCCACATAAGGTTGGTGATGGACAGCGAGGTAGTTGTGAGATGCTTGAATCGACAAGGATCGAGGTCACCACCTCTCAACCAGGTGATGTTGGCCATCTTCCGATTGGCGGAAAAGAAGAAGTGGTACCTGTCGACAGTTCACCTTCAAGGAGTCCGCAATGTGACAGCGGACGCTCTATCCAGGTTCACACCGATAGAGTCGGAATGGTCCTTAGACGCAGGATCATTCTCCTTCATTCTGAATCAAGTCCCAGAACTGCAGATAGACCTCTTTGCGACGAAAGACAGCAAGAAGTTGCCCCTGTACGTGTCCCCGTAGGAGGACCCCTTAGCGGAAGCAGTGGACGCGATGTCCCTCGACTTGAACAGATGGTCCAGGATTTATCTGTTCCCTCCTCACAACCTTCTGTTGAGGGTCCTCAACATACTGAGATCCTTCAAGGGGGTAGCGGCAATAGTGGCCCACAAGTGGCCGAACAGCGTGTGGTTCCCCTGGCATTAGAACTGCGGCTGAAGTTTGTACCGCTACCAGATCCAGTTCTGACCCAGCGAGTCCAGAAGTCGACTGTCTGCGCTTCATTACACAAAACCCAGACCCTGCAGCTCATGATTTTCTCTCCCTAGCGGTGAGAAAGCGTTTCGGGATTTCGAAAGCCAGCATAGACTTCCTAGAGGAATATAAGTGCAAATCTACTAGAAGGCAATATGAGTCATCTTGGAGAAAATGGGTGGCCTTTGTCAAGGCGAAGAATCCGCAGGAGATCTCGACAGACTTCTGCTTATCTTTCTTCATCCACCTCCATGGTCAAGGGTTGGCAGCTAATACGATTTCGGCGTGTAAGTCTGCTTTGACAAGACCCATTCTATATGCCTTCCAGGTCGACCTAGGTAACGAGATCTTTAATAAAGTTCCAAAAGCCTGCGCTAGGCTCAGACCTTCAGCACCTCCAAAGCCCATTTCATGGTCTTTAGACAAAGTTCTTCATTTCGCTTCTCTGTTGAGGAATGAGGAGTGTGCGTTAAAGGATTTGACACAAAAAGTTATTTTCCTATTTGCACTCGCGTCCGGGGCCAGGGTTAGTGAGATTGTAGCCCTCTCGAGAGAGGCAGGTCATGTTCAGTTCCTGGATGGGGGAGAACTGAACCTGTTTCCGGATCCTACGTTTCTCGCCAAGAATGAGTTACCCACCAACAGGTGGGGTCCCTGGAGAATCTGCCCTCTGAAAGAAGATGCATCTCTATGTCCAGTAGAATGCCTAAAGGTCTATCTTCATAGAACTTCAGACTTCAAGGGTGGTCAACTATTCAGGGGAGAAACATCAGGCTCAAATTTATCTCTGAATCAACTCAGAGCGAAAATCACATATTTTATTCGCAGAGCGTATCCTGACAGTACACCCGCAGGTCACGATCCGAGGAAAGTTGCCTCATCCTTAAATTTCTTTAATTGTATGGATTTTGAACATCTCCGTTCATACACTGGCTGGAAGTCTTCCAGAGTGTTCTTTCGCCACTATGCGAAGCAAGTAGAGGAACTAAAGAGATCTGTGGTAGCAGTGGGTCGCGTCGTTAACCCTACTGTTTAACTCTGCGAGGAACAGTGGTTTTAATTGGGACGATTAATTCCAGGGTGAGTGTGTAGTTACATACTGTACTACAAACTAAGTGAGGGCACTGAGTTGCCCACGTAGACTGTTCCATTTCCAAAGGTGAACCTAGCATAAGTGCAGACATGTGTGCCGAGCGTTTCTAACGCTAATGTGATTGATTTGTAATACAGACTTTTATGACTTTGATACCTCAGTATCTTAAAAGTGGCATTAATGTTTTTTCTCTTTCAGATAAACAAGTTCTGTTTACTATCATACTTATGCTTAAAGTTTAGGTTATCCTCTTCTTATATATATATATATATATATATATATATATATATATATATATATATATATATATATATATATATATATATATATATATATATATATATATATATATATATATATATATATATATAATTGTTGTTAACCTGTCTATTTATTGTCTGTCAATAAACTTGTTCTTGAGAACCTTGCATCTCCTTCACCTGTGTCAATTTATTGGTATAATTGAGCATTCATTCTATGTACTTTATCTGGGATAATTCTAATAGAATTGTTCCTTTATGCAAGCTATGTTGCATTGGTTTATGCTTTCCCTTAACGGGAGGACTCCGTCCCATAAGGGGACGGTGGCGGTTTTACAAGTTTCCTCCTATGCGGATATAAACCTTTGTCCAATACAAGTATTGTGCGGAGAACTGGTCGATATTTCATATTGACGCAGTGGTTCTTTACAAACTATGCTTTACTTAATATAGGGTGAGACCACTATATTAGCTTGCCTGGTATTCATACATAGGTATATGTACTCTTCGAGACTTTTCCAGAGTCTAGTAGGACTCTTCCCTGTAGGGGGCAGGAAGCTCTAACATGGTTTATAGTTAGTTGAAAAGATGTATAACGGTAACATCTTAGGTCTCTAGGTCTAGTCGACCGGGGAAAAATTACCTCCGGGGAGTACGGCACGTTCTGAGAATCCACAGATACAGTAATGCTCTGGTATACTTCCATCTGGACGACATGGCTTCAGCCCAAAAAACGGATTTCTATTTTTGGGTGAGATGGCCATGTCGTCCTGATGGACACGCCCTTCCCTTTCTATGAAAGGGCTGTAGGACCCCTCCCTACATACAGTATCTGTAGCACCTCGTGTACGCTACAAGGAATACAGATGGCGCCAGGATTGGCGCCAGGCACGCTTACGAAACTGGAGAATAGGGAGCCTTGGGAGCGGCTCCCCCTTTTTCTTTCCCGATTTCGTTTCTTGCCAATTGACCCCTCGATACGTAATCTCTGTTTGGGGTGCAGATTGCCATGTGGCATGTCAAGAATACGTCCTCTGATATGTCGCGATATCCCTTTCATGAGGGATATTCGCTCCAGGAGTTAGAATTCTGGTACCTTAAGGTAAATTCTCTGGGAATATCGCCGTAGTTGTAATATACCCTAGGAAGCTCAAAATCCGTTTTATATATATATGTGTATATACATATATCTTTTTATGCATACATATGATACATTTATATACACACACACACATATATATATATATATATATATATATATATATATATATATATATATATATATATACAGTGTATATATGTATATATATACAGTGTATATATGTATATATATATAGTGTATATATATATATATATATATATATATATATATATATATATATATATATATATATGTATGTATATATATATATATATATATATATATATATATATATATATATATATATATATATATATATATATATATATATATATATATACATATATATATATATATATATATATATATATATATATATATATATATATATATATATATATATATATATATATATATATATATAATTATATGTGTGTGTGTGCGTGTGTTTATATATACTTGTATGTGTGTATGTATATGTATTTGGTCGGTCAATGTTAAGCATTATTTTATGCAGCATTAAAAAACCTAATTGAATAACAGTTTTGATTAATGACTTGAATACACCTTAAGTTTTTGTCCAACTAACTATGATAGGACCCAGGTGCTGAAGACCAAATAGAATTAAAAAGGGCTCATAACAAGGAATAAGGTAAGGATTAAATCCTAATAGATTAATTACAAAAAATTCTTATAAGGCTTTCTCGGTATGGCATACTCTTATTCAATTTTAAAAGAAGCATCAAAGAAGCGTTTCTCTCAAAAGAATCATACTTGAATTATTAATTGACATATAGCCTATGTACTGTATATATTGAACAACAGCTTATCAATAAAAAAATAAGATAATCAGGGACTATTTTCCTTGATCTCCATACATTCATACTTTGTATGTTCTTATTTTATCTTGATCTCTATCAAGAGATTTAGTATCAAGAAGTCAATATTTAGGAGAAGGGATTTATTGAGAGAGAGAGAGAGAGAGAGAGAGAGAGAGAGAGAGAGAGAGAGAGAGAGAGAGAGAGAGAGAGAGAGAGAGAGAGGACAACCTTATTTTCAAGTTCAAATATCATTGCATGAGGATGCATTATGAAACGTAAGCGGGCAAGAAAAGTACCCTGGTTAACAACAAATGTTAAATCCCTATAAGCACTATGGTAAACATTAAAAAGCTACTCTTTAAAATTTATTATTCCAACTTTGAATAATGAAGTTAAGAAAAGACCCATATACTTCTATAGGTTTAAATTTGAAAATTAAATTCAAAGGATTTATGTACATCACAAGGAATATTAAGAAGGGCATCACATTTCCCAAGACCTGTGCGAAAGTCAAGTTGCAAACTAAGTAACAGGTGATTACCTTCAGATCATCTATTTGAACGTTTTGTCAAAAACTTTCATAAACATCAGATAATAAGTGAGTTCGGAATAATGTTGGGTAGTACTCGGCAGTTCTCGAGGTGCCACCAACACTTTTACCGACTGTAGTAACATTACAAATTCTTTAAGTGTAAAATGAACCCAATCTTTCTAAACTGCAAGAAAATAACAGACAACTTAGGAGTTTCGAAAATAGCTGTGGTTTGTAAAACACATTAGGAAAATACCATTTGGGTCTACTCTTCCATAACCATCAAAGTCGAGGA
Organism: Palaemon carinicauda; assembly: GCF_036898095.1. Taxonomy (NCBI): domain Eukaryota; kingdom Metazoa; phylum Arthropoda; class Malacostraca; order Decapoda; family Palaemonidae; genus Palaemon; species Palaemon carinicauda. Next base: position 60,437,596 of record NC_090760.1, on the reverse strand, counting down.
AAAAAATAAAATGGTTTTAATATTACGGGTTTGGAAAAAAAGGTGTAAAGTAGTAGTAGTAGTATTTTTTTTTTTTTTTTTTGAGAATGTTCCGTGACCACCTTTAAAAATTCAATGGCAATGAATAACGAATCTATAAACGTCTTAATCCTCCTAATTAAAAAAAAAATGAATAAAAAAAGTTCGAAAAGCAGCAAACAAATCTTTCTGGGGTAATTCCAATTTCCTTAGTTATGTGCCAGCAAAATAACTTTCCTTATTCCGGAGGGAGTCAGGATGAGAAAATGTCAACAAGACGAAAAAATATATCCACGCAAGACTTCGCTTTATTGAACTCCTGCTGTTGTTGGACGAGAAGAGGAAAAACAAGTTGGAATGTATTGCAGGATTTTGAAGGTGAGCAAAGTTCTCGTGCATCAAATCCAACTTTACTGCAAATTAGTTCGCATGGTCACACTGCTATACGATTTAAAAGCAACTGTCTGCATTTCAGCAAATAATATAATAATTATAGATTGAGGTTTAGACATATTGCAGAGTATCAATTTATATAAAGTGAATACAATCAGGTTTAAACTTAAAAGGGAAAAAAAAAATAAATAATAAACATTACTAAGGCGAAATTATTGTTTTCCATAATTATTCCAAATAGTATTTGAATATCTTTTCTGTAAAAAGATATGGTTTTTTAACACTATAAAAATCCAAATCTTTACAAGGAAAAAATATCTACAGAGAATTTAATGGAATATATTCTCTTAACTTAATTGCAGTATGTATAATTCATGGGAAAATTTGCATATAATTGCAATTAATTCGAGAGATAAGCATTTCATAACTTTATGCAAAGTAGGAAAAATGTCTAAACCGGTGAAATATACCATTTTCAAGAACACTATGAAATTCAACAGGAAATTTATATTTTAATTAAATAAAACACACAATCAAAACGATTGGGTTCACATTTGCATTGCATGATTTCAGTATTCCTAAGTTATTTGTCCTTTTCAACATAGTTAGCACGCTCAAAATAGCATCTATATTATTGAGATTACCCTTATTTTTATGAACCCAGTAATATAAAAGTATGGCTTTAAGCGCCATCGGCTTTACATTTAGAATAACTATAACTGCTGGGTCCATGTCTTGTTGCCATATCACTTGCCTTGCTTTATTCTGGAAACTGTAGGGTACTATAAATATGTATGTAGTATATGAATATATCGGTAAAATAAATTAGACTTTTACAAAGTCACGTAAACAGGCCTTTGAACAAGCACGCCCTCGTCAACACAGAAACGTTGGTATAAGTTATTTTGTTGTTAGAGGTAAAGAGAAGAAGCTTTTTAGTTTATGCTTCTGCATTAACTCTACAGCGATTTCAGTCAACATTATGCATAAGAATAATGTTTAGTTCTTTGTTGACTATATGGGGAGATTTCCTCGTTCCAGTCATGAAAATACATTTCCTTACATTGCGAGTAATTGAAATTCTTATATGAAAATATAGATTTATAAAAAACAAAGACACTAAAAAGGTGAACAGAGAAAACAAGACAATCACCAACTACAGAAATTATTGTGAAGAAAACTATAGATAATATCGATATACATATATATTTTTCCAGTAAAATGGGTTAACTAATGTGTGCTTACTCAATCTCATAAAATTTTTCTAAACTGACCTTTATATATATTATGATAATAATGTCCATTCAGATAATCGTTCTTTACTATCCCATTTATTACTTGCAATTAATGCCAATTGAGTTACTGCAAAGAGAAGGTTGTAAATCCTATAGCAATGGCGTTATGGGAATACTAAACCAATTAATCAAACAATGCAACCAGAATTATCTTGAAATCGGAGGAGCTATTTAGGTGGAATACCGGGAAAATTAGGCGTCGAAACCTTAATAGGTTAGATTGGGAAGATTTGCATTTTACCGACACTGTAACAATTATATAAAATAT
>NC_090760.1:60415622-60418122 GCF_036898095.1 Palaemon carinicauda | reverse complement strand
GTGCATTGTCAAGGCATAGCAGGCACTTTAAAGGCAATTTCTGTTCATGAAGATATTTCTTCACAGAAGGGCCAAAAACTTGGTTAACCCATTGCACAAAGAACTGCCTAGTGATCCAGGCCTTCGAGTTGGATCGCCAAAAAACATGAAGCTGGTCCTTATCGACATTGTGTGCCTTAACCCTGGATAGGTACGGTGGGTCGTTTGCGACCCCGAGCGTCAAAAAAAAACAGGTTTTTCTCACGTGACTCACCCCTGTGACTGAATTTGTGGGTGATCGACCTGCAGGAGGTGTCTCCCCTACACGCTCTAGTAGTGTCCAGATGTGCATTGCTGTAACTGTACTCCTTCCCCGATTTCTGAGACGCGTCGGGGTCGTTCGCGTCCGAGTTTACCCTTCTGAGGTAGTTTGCATAATTATCAAAGTTATTACGTATTATGAAATTGTCGTAGAATGGTGCAACTTGTATAGGTTATCAGTTGTGGAAAGTCTTGGTGGATTGTTTGGCTACCATGTGCATGTTTTTTTTTTTAGTTAAAATGTCGTTCATCACCACGAGGACCATTTTACCGCGAGTGCCCCTTTTTCATTTTTTTTCATTTTTTTGCCAAGTCATTTTTCCGTAAGATATTGCCAAATAGTGTCGTAAAACTTTTGCTTGTTTAGTGTTGGAAAGTGTGTCTAGATGATCTGGCTACCCATGCATGACTTTGTTTTTGTCAGATACGACGTAGTTATTGGTATATTGGGTATTTAACTGTGGTTACCAATTTCTGTTTTTTTTTCAATATTTGTAAAAATTACTACGTAGTAAGGAATTGCCGTATATTATTCATTTTTTTTTCATGTTTATGTGTTAGAAAGTGTGCCTTGATGGTTGGGCTAACACGTGCATGTCTTTTTTTTTATCTGAGATGTCGTATATTAGAATGTCGGGCATTTTACCGCGAGTGTCCCTTTTTAATTTTTTTTAATTTTTTTGCCAAGTCATTTTTCCGTAAGATATTGCGAAATAGTGTCGTAAAACTTTTGCTTTTTTAATGTTGGAAAGTGTGTCTAGATGATCTGGCTACCCATGCGTGATTTTGTTTTTGTCAGATACGACGTAGTTATTGGTATATTGGGTATTTAACTGCGGTTGCCAATTTCTGTTTTTTTTCAATATTTGTAAAAATTTACTACGTAGTAAGGAATTGCCGTATATTATTGATTTTTTTTTCATGTTTATGTGTTAGAAAGTGTGCCTTGATGGTTGGGCTAACACGTGCATGTCTTTTTTTTTATCTGAGATGCCGTATATTAGAATGTTGGGCATTTTTCCGCGAGTGCCCCTTTTTATTTGTTTTGCATTTTTTTGCTTAGTCATGTTACCGTAAGGAATTGGCAAGTAGTGTCGCAAAACTTATATTTTTATAGTGTTGGAAAGTGTTTCTAGATGATCTGGCTACCCATGACTGTTTTTTTTTTAGCCAGATATGGCGTATATATAAGTATGTGTTCGATTTTCCTGTGATTGCCATTTTTTCGTTTTTTCCCATTTCTTTCAAAATTACTACGTACTAAGGAACTATCACAGAGTAATATTTCATTTATATGTTTATTTGTCGGAAAATATGCCTTGATGGTTTGCCTAGCACGTGGCTGAAATTTTTTTTTTCTGAAATGCCGTATATTAGAATGGCCATTTTTCCACGAGTGCCCCTTTTTATTTGTTTTGCATTTTTTTACTTAGTCATGTTACCGTAAGGAATTGGCAAGTAGTGTCGCAAAACTTATATTTTTATAGTGTTGGAAAGTGTTTCTAGATGATCTGGCTACCCATGCCTATCTTTTTTTTAGCCAGATATGGCGTATATATAGGTATGTGTTCGATTTTCCGGTGATTGCCATTTTTTCGTTTTTTCCCAATTCTTTCAAAATTACTACGTACTAAGGAACTATCACAGAGTAATGATTCCTCTAGATGTTTATTTGTCGGAAAATTTTGTTTACTTTTTTTTTGATTGAATATCATCAAATTTTTTTAGCTAAAATATTGTTTTACATTTTTTTTTTCGATTTTATTTCCCTTCAAAAAAATTTTTTTGGGTCAGAATTTTAATTTTATAGTCGTAAAATAATCGAAAATTATCCAGCAACCCACCATACAATTTTTATGCATATCCAATAATAATTAGATTAGTAAATAACACCTTGAAATTGACATACCCTTCCTACATTTCAAGTGGCAGATTAGGGAGTCTGAGTCAGTGTGGTTGGCGGCCATTTTGTGGACATATCCGAAGCGTAAGCTGCCCTATCTATATATATTCTTGTTCCCTATAGAATTTGTGATATTTTGGTATATTTTTACCTGCATAAATATCATATTATATATTAAATATATGTATTTTTTTACGAAATTTCCAAGTACTCAAAAAATTACCTTTAGATATGGCCCCTGATATAAATGTAATTTACAAAATAATGAAGATTTTTTTACATATTTCTATTTTAGGA
>NC_090760.1:60410622-60413122 GCF_036898095.1 Palaemon carinicauda | reverse complement strand
GATGTGAGATTGGAAGTATGTTTAGAAGTAGAAGGATGGATGTATTGGCCTTGTGTGAGACAAAGATGAAAGGAAAGGGTGAAGTGATGTTTGGTGAAATGTCTGGTAGAGTGTCTGGGATTGAAAGGGGAAGAGCGAGAGAGGGTGTGGCGTTATTGCTGAGTGAATGGATGACAGGTAAAGTAGTGGAATGGAAGGAGATATCATCTAGGTTAATGTGGGTAAGGGTTAGGTTGGGTAGGGAATGTTGGGCGTTTGTCAGTGCGTATGGGCCAGGTAGTGAGAAAAGTGAAGAAGAGCGGAATGAGTTCTGGAATGATTTAACTAGGTGTGTAGAAGGACTGGGTAGAAGGAATTATGTAGTTGTTATGGGTGACTTAAATGCTAGAGTGGGCGCTGGAGAGGTAGAAGGTGTCATTGGTAAGTATGGCGTACCAGGTGAAAATGAGAGTGGTGAGAGACTGGTAGACATGTGTGTTGAACAAGAGATGGTAATAAGTGCTAGCTTCTTTAAAAAGAAAGATAAAAATAAGTATACATGGGTAAGAGTGGCAAATGGAAGAGTAGTAGAAAGGGCATTAATGGATTATGTGTTGGTAACTAAAAGAATGTTTGGAAGATTGAAAGACGTGCACGTGTTTAGGGGTATGGCTAACGGTATGTCTGATCATTTTTTGGTGGAAGGAAAATTAGTTGTAGCAAAAGAGTGGGGGAATAGAGTAGGTGGATGTAAAAGGGAGGTAGTGAGGATTGAAGAGCTAATAAAACCGGGGGTAAAAAGTAAATATCAGGAAAGGTTGAAAATGGCATATGATGAGGTGAGAGTAAGAGAAACTGGTAATTTAGAGGAGGAGTGGAAGTTAGTAAAAGAAAATTTTGTTGGGATTGCAAGTGATGTATGTGGCAAGAAGGTTGTTGGAGGCAGCATGAGGAAGGGCAGTGAATGGTGGAATGAAGGAGTGAAGGTGAAAGTGGAAGAGAAAAAGAGGGCTTTTGAAGAATGGCTGCAGAGTATTAGTATAGAGAAGTATGAAAAATATAGAGAGAAAAAGGTGGAAGTAAAGCGCAAGGTACGTGAGGCAAAGAGGGCAGCTGACTTGATGTGGGGTCAGGGATTGGGTCAGTCATATGAAGAGAATAAGAAGAAGTTTTGGAAAGAAGTGAAGAGAGTAAGGAAGGCTGGCGCAAGAATTGAAGAGACAGTGAAAGATTGTAATGGAAGGTTGTTAAAAGGAGAGGAGGCAAGGGAAAGGTGGGCAGAATATTTTGAAAGTTTGCTGAATGTTGAGGATAATAGGGAGGCAGATATAATTGCTGTTCCAGGTGTTGAGGTGCCAGTGATGGGAGATGAGAATGAGAGAGAGATAACAATAGATGAAGTGAGGAGAGCACTAGATGAAACAAGAGTAGGAAAAGCATCTGGTATGGACGGTGTGAAAGCTGAGATGTTGAAGGAAGGGGGTGTGACTGTACTTGAATGGTTGGTGAGATTGTTTAATATGTGTTTTGTGTTGTCAATGGTACCAGTAGATTGGGTTTGTGCATGTATTGTACCACTATATAAGGGTAAGGGAGATGTGCATGAGTGTTGTAATTCAAGAGGTATTAGTTTGTTGAGTGTAGTTGGAAAAGTGTATGGTAGAGTATTGATTAATAGGATTAAGGATAAAACAGAGAATGCAATCTTGGAAGTACAGGGTGGTTTTAGAAGAGGTAGGGGTTGTATGAATCAGATTTTTACAGTTAGGCAGATATGCGAGAAATATTTAGCAAAAGGTAAGGAGGTGTATGTTGCGTTTATGGATCTGGAGAAAGCATATGATAGAGTTGATAGGGAAGCAATGTGGAATGTGATGAGGCTATATGGAGTTGGTGGAAGGTTGTTGCAAGCAGTGAAAAGTTTATACAAAGGTAGTAAAGCATGTGTTAGAATAGGAAATGAAGTGAGTGATTGGTTTCCGGTGAGAGTGGGGCTGAGACAGGGATGTGTGATGTCGCCGTGGTTGTTTAACTTGTATGTTGGTGGAGTGGTGAGAGAGGTGAATGCTCGAGTGCTTGGACGAGGATTAAAACTGGTAGGCGAGAATGACCATGAATGGGAGGTAAATCAGTTGTTGTTTGCGGATGATACTGTACTGGTAGCAGACACAGAAGAGAAGCTTGACCGACTAGTGACAGAATTTGGAAGAGTGTGTGAGAGAAGGAAGTTGAGAGTCAATGTGGGTAAGAGTAAGGTTATGAGATGTACGAGAAGGGAAGGTGGTGCAAGGTTGAATGTCATGTTGAATGGAGAGTTACTTGAGGAGGTGGATCAGTTTAAGTACTTGGGGTCTATTGTTGCAGCAAATGGTGGAGTGGAAGCAGATGTACGTCAGAGAGTGAATGAAGGTTGCAAAGTGTTGGGGGCAGTTAAGGGAGTAGTAAAAAATAGAGGGTTGGGCATGAATGTAAAGAGAGTTCTGTATGAGAAAGTGATTGTACCAACTGTGATGTATGGATC
>NC_090760.1:60395622-60408122 GCF_036898095.1 Palaemon carinicauda | reverse complement strand
TTCTTGTTGGAGAACAAATAAGATTTGGATTGCAAAGCACTAAATGAAGAGGTTAAGCAGCATCAAAAGAAGTGAAAAATGTGAAAAGTCAATTCCATGACTTGATCAAGAAGTTAAAGAATCTATGAGACGAAATGAAGAAGTTCTGAAGGCAGAAAAAGAAGCTTTACATTCCAAATTAGCTAAAAAGGAAGATTTTAACAACAGTTTTGAAACATTAGAAGAAAAATATAATGATGCTCAGCAAGAATTCCAGAAAGAGAAAGGAAAACATGAACATGAGAATGCGAGAATGATTCTCCTGGTGAAGAAAGAGGAGGTAAAGATTCGGTCCTTAACTGAGACTGTTAAACATAAAACTAGAGAAATACAATGACTGACTGCTCTTATAGATGATATAACTAGCAAATTTGGTTATGTTAACAGCTTACTATTTTGATGTTACTGTGTGTTATATAGATTATGTTTGCGATTATTTTATTTGAGGCTGCCATTTAATGAGCCATTTCATTGTTCTTACTGACCTTGGCGGATAATGTGAAGAAGATGAAGAATAGTCCAGACAATATTTTTCAACTTTGTTGGCTAATGTATGGGATCCATTCTACTCCATACGCTGAAATGGACAAAGTAACAACATTAGAATAAAGAAAAAGTGAAAACAATCTAAAATCTTATTAAACCTAAAAATATGAATAATAAGCAAAACTGTTCAAACATACATTTAAGAACTATTATGGAGCAAAGAAAAAAATTGGTTATTCAGCTTGGGTACTCAGTGTTTGATTAAAAGCAAAGTGTTACTCTGTGCTTGAGAATTAACTTCAGAATTTTTATATTGCACAAAGGTTTTGATCTTGTATGTATGTTCTTTAGTGGTCGAGAACTTTTTAGATACACCCAGGCCCACGACTAACTCCCAGACTACTAAAGATCGTATTAAAGGTGGGAAGTTAATCTTTACAAAGTACTTAAACACTGATCCAAAAGCCAAAGGGTTCTTGAAGATTAATTCAGTATCTAGGCTCGGAAACCTTTTAAGAATAACTTAAATTTACTTCCCATGCTTAGAGCTGTTTATAATAGTTAAGGAGTCAGATTTGGTATTTTAAGTTTCAACTGACGAAGATTGGGGGTGGGGGGGGGGCGGCCTCCAGAAATAATTCCGTAATGCTTGCTTGAACAGGGACCCGGATGCATTTTAGCAACTAGGAAGGTTTGAAATTTTCCTCTGCCGGACAAGGTAAACAATCTTCGTCTATAAGAGAAACTGGACAACTGGCAAGGCGATGAGTGATTTGGTCATGATAAAATATTAAAATTTAACTCAAAATCGTCTAGGGCAGCAATTTGTGGTAACTGGTTCATTCAATCTATTTCTTTTATTACTAAAGACCTTTAATACTAAAAATGTAACATCCAGTCATTTAATTTGGTGATGTATTCCAGCCAGTCATAATTACATAACCCAGCACAAATAACCTAGATCAGCTCTGTATGATAATCTTTTCAAAACTACTGTAAAATATTCATCAGAGTCTCAGGTAATGAAAATGGATACTTCCAGCCATTTTTTTTACAGTCTCAGGACTGCATGCAAATGTTCCGTCTAGAACATGTATTTAAAAACATCTGACAACGGGCAATTCAACAAAACCCTTTATATCGCTGGACAATTTATTAATGGCTCCATTATCTGTTTTTAATTCAGTTTCCTTATGATGACACTTGAACAACCTCTGTGCGTCGCACTAAAGGAATCTTTCCTGCGACATAGGTGTACCCACTTCTTTTGAAGTTTTTCATCTTTTGGAAAGCGATATTTTCTCTAACTTTTTTCGCTATACTATAACAACCAATAAACAGCACACATATTTGGCATCTTTCACTCTTTTTAAATGCTCTCAATGATTGACAGTAATGAGCTGACCTCACTTCGCCCAGGTGAGTAGCGACCAAAGCCACTACCTTAGCTTAGCCCGCAGTTTAAAAGGACTTAGTCCCCGTCCGTGACCTCACCTAAAATTTTTAAACCTTGGCCAAAACATTGCCAACAGTAAATTTGATCTAGTGAACTAACTGTGGATATCAAGACAGCGTAATTTACAGTTATAACAATGTAATTATAAACTAATCAAAGTGACCTGGTAATGTAAGGATGCTCCAAAAGCAGACTACCAGCAAAACTCTAAGATCACCCGAGAAAACTGCAATAGTTAACAACAAACTTCGAAGATTCAATATGGTCTTTAGTACACTGATTGGAACATATCTCACAAATGAAGATTCACTGGACTAGTGACGAATCCATATTCTTCTGTAAAGGTTTACTTGAGAATTTCCCTAGGATTCCCAGTGTAAGTTTTGCTCTTAAGACCAAGATACTAGCGAAACTACCTGGATGTTCCAATGCCATCAATGAAATACTTATAACATTGTGTATACCACTAACAAAAAGGATGTTTCTTGATATTCATTAGTGCAGACGCCCCAACATTGGATACTGACCGAATGGGTGACGATGATGTCTACTGTGCCTTTGATGCAGGGCATAAAAAGTTCAATGGAAATTATTAGTTAGTCCTGTTGAGAGATTTAAATTTTCCTGTTAAAAAAAAACTGTATGAAGAGGTGCCATAGGTCTTTAAAGAACAGGAAATGTGAACAATAATGACCACAGATTACTCACCCAATGCACCGGATATGACTGCACCATTACCAACTCACTATTGCAGCTCAAGGGTAAGTTAAAATGCATAGATCCAAGCACAGCCACATCCCAGACTATATTCTAACCAGGTACACCCACACTAACGAAGTAAGCATACCTCGAATTACGCATGGGAATGAGTGCTGGATAGATCAATTGATATGGCCATCATCAAAATTTAGATTTGACTTCAAATTGGAAAGTAGGTTTCATCTAAGGAATTGAACTATGTTTTACTGAAAAATCAGTAGAAAAGTGATCTATTTCCTGCTTAAACAACATTCTTGAGGAAGACCTTGCCACTGAATGAAGAAAGTCGTGCAAATTAAAATAAGGTGCTCCAGAAGCTACAAGTGGTTTAACTAAATGTTCACATGCTGACTGCTTTCATGAAAACTCTCACACCATACACCAATCCTAAAAAATTTATATAACTCATAACGTGCAAATTGCCACACATCTCCACTAGCCAAAATATGGAGGGACTTGGGGTCGGATGCTAGTGTGTAGAAATGGCTAAGAAAAGTGAAGCCTCGGCCAACCAAAAAAATATTCAAGATTTCCATAATGTCATCAAATCCATTTATTGCCGTAATAAGAAAATGATAACTTCAATTAACTCACTTGATGATGCAAGGATCCTAAAGGAACAATAAGGGATTATAAACTGCTGGTCTGAGTATTTCCATGCTACGCTGAAACATTGTGTAGCTAGTTACTAATATTCTACCCCACTTTTCATTCGTCTAGAACAGTGGTTCTCAAACTTTTTCATGAGCGACCCTATTTGAAACATTTCATTCCTTCGTGACCCAGAGTAAAGTGAAGAGAAAGAAAACATGCAATGATATATACACTTTATTTTGGAAAAAAACTAATGTGTACAGCTTTTCATTCACAAAACTAAACTAGTGGGATTTATGGCACTGCTTTTCCTTTTCACAAAACTAAACGAACAGGATTCATGGCACTGCTTTTCGTTCCCAAAACTATATTAATAGAATCCATGGCAATGCTTTTAATTCACAAAACTAAATTAATAGAATCTATGGCACTGCTTTTAATTCACAAAAGTAAATTAATAGAATCTATGGCACTGCATAACAAAAGTAATTTGTGGTTAAAGAAGAATAATTCAATTAAGCAACTGAAATACACTGAAACGCTGAAAGCATGATAATGTTCCTGTGTCCCTGCGACCCATCAAAATTGATCTCGCGACCCAACTTTGGGTCGCGACCCATAGTTTGAGAACCCCTGGTCTAGAACCTTGATAAAAAGAATTCGAGAATGCCAAAGCTGTGGTCCTGACAGCATTCATGGAGAAGTTTTCAAACATGGGGGCTACCTTTTCAAAAAGCAGCACAAGTTCAGAAGTGACAGCAAATTTCAAAGTCCTGGATGGAGTCCATAATAATTCCTAACAATAAGAACAAAGGGCAGATGGGCGACTTCAACCATAGCTGAAGTATTTTCCTGTTATCTTCAGATGATAAGATATTAGCTATATATCTATGTTGTTGCGCTTAAATAAAAGTATATCAGAATATGTACTACCAAAGACCAAGTGTGGGTTTAGGAAGGAATGTGGGACCATCAACCAGATTTCAACTTTGAGGAAAATACAGGAGAAATGATGAAAGAAAAATACAGGACTATATATAGTGTTTATTAGACTTACCAAGGTATTTGACGTACTGCCCTAGGAAATATTTTGGAGGATTCATGTAAAGTATGAGTTCCTATCAAATGTCTCAAAATCTTCAACTTCTTCACACCAATGTTAGAGCAAAATTCAGTATTGGTGGTTTGGAATCCTCATCCCTACTAGTGGAAATGGAAATGAAGCAGCGGGATTTTATAGACCCTGTCCATTTTAATCTGTTAATCTACACACCAACAAATTCATTACCTAGAAAATTTAAAGAAGACAGAGTCCAAAGAAAATACTTAATGGATAGTAGCCAGTTCAACTTCAGACATGCCCTTACAAAAACCTCAACATGACATTTGGGTAACCTGCAATATGCTGACAACTAAGCAATTTTTCCTTACACCTCATAATTCAACAATATGAATTAAAAGATACATGTCTCCAGGTAACTGCAAGAAAAATAGAAGTCGAATAGAGCAAATGAAATTAAATGAGAATATACTCGTCTTCACTGTCAATGATGCAAAACTACAGCTTGTGGTATTTCTAAGCTACCTAGTTAGAATTAGTTTACCCAATACTGAGATCAACGTAGATGTACTGGATAAAATAAACAGGCTTACATGTACTTTAGGCAGGCTATGGAAGAACCTGAGACTGAACAGTAAAAACTAAGTATATAAAGCCATGTTTATCAGTATTTCTCTATATCGATGCCATATCAAGCAATTAGAACAATTAGAAATTTCATTTAGTCTATAGAATATTATGGGCATCACCTGGAAAGATCAGATTCAAAGTTTCTAGAATGAATGGGATGTAAAAGAATAAAAGCTAATCTCATCACACGCCATCTACGCTGTTGTGGTCACATGATCCATGTGGCAGAAGAACAACTAAAATAGGCCACCAAAACCATTAGAAAAATACGAAGACTAATCTTAAAGAAGTATAATTTTCCCCAGCTGACATGGAAACTCTTGCTAGCAACTGTATGACGTAGAGAATGATTGTTAACAATGGACTCCCTCAGCACCGAATGCTCTTTTGACGTGTCCAATATATGCAAAGTAAACTGGTTCAATATTGGCCTGGTGAGCCATGTTAATGCACATAAACGGCAGAATTATTCAAAATACATATAGCATTTATAGAGGAACATATATGTGGGTACACACACACACACACACACAAACACACACACACACACAAACACACACACACACACACACATATATATATATATATATATATATATATATATATATATATATATATATATATATATGTGTGTGTGTGTGTGTGTGTGTGTGTGTGTGTGTGTTTGTGTGTGTGTATGTATACATATGCATAAATATATACTGTATTTATGAAGTATTCATATTGAAATTAATGTATATTACCAAAAATGATAGAAAAGATTGTAAAGAGATAGCAAGTAACTAAAAAGATCACGATCAAATACCAGATGGTTATAACTTGTTCTACTCAGTTTTTGCTTCTGTTGCTGCCGGCAAATTGCCTGTATAATTATCTGGTCCAGGATATCCATCAAAATGACTAAAATTTAAAAATCCTCCCCTTACATTTGGGCTGAATGGAGTTGTCTCTCATAAATTTAAACTCTTGTTGCACGAATGAAGTACACAGACAATTTTGCTCGATAATGCCAAACTTTTTTCTAATATACGATATATAACAACAATATCACATATCTATATATAGAACGAGATCACAGATCAGACTTATCGTGTAAACTTAATAAATATATCCTTATATGCAGGAGGAGAAAATGAAAATGTTTTCAACAAATCCTCTGGGAGAAGATTCCTATTTCAGAGATATTCCAGACAAAGTTATTTACATTTCTTTTGATGGCAACAGACGATTTCTTATAATTTTTCTTATGGACGTTTCTGCAAAGGGATTTAGAAAATCCTTACAAATAGTATTTTTTTCTTACCTATAATAATCCTTGATGAAGACAACTGAGGAAGACAATTTTTTTTCCATATAGGTAGGGTGACCTTTGTACTGAATGTTGAAATGAAGAAAATAGATGCATTTGGTATTATTAATATTATTATTACTAGCCAAGCTACGACCCTAGTTGGAAAAGCAAGAGGGTATAAGCCCGAGGGCTCCAATAGAGAAAAAATAGCCCAGTGAGGAAAGGAAATAATGAAATAAATAAATGATGAGAACAAATTAACAATAAATCATTCTAAAACAGTAACAACGTCAAAACAGTTATGCCATATATAAACTATAAAAAGACTTATGTCAGCCTGTCTATCATAAAAACATTTGCTGCAAATTTGAACTTTTAAGTTCTACTGATTCAACCATCCGATTAGGAAGATTCCACAACTTGGTCACAGCTTGCATAAAACTTCTAGAATAATGTGTAGTATTGAGACTCATGATGGAGAAGGCCTGACTGTTACAATTAACTGCCATACCTGGTGGTATGGCTCAAATAAAGGCTGTGAGGCTATCAATAATAGGAATAACAAAAGAGTGGAAATTTCTGGCGCAACAATTTTCAAGGAAAAGGGTATAGCGTCAGACACAAGCACAGCACACACACATGCAAATATACCATATATATATATATATATATATATATATATATATATATATATATATATATATATATATATATATATATATATACCTATATATATACATATATATATATATATATATATATATATATATATATATATATATATATATATATATATATATATATAAATATATCTATGTATATATATATATATATATATATATATATATATATATATATACATATATATATATATATATATATATATATATATATATATACGTATATATATATATATATATATATATATATATATATATATATATATATATATACGTATATATATATATATATATATATATATATATATATATATATATATATATATATATATATATATAATGTATAAATATATATATATATATATATATATATATATATATATATATATATATATATGTGTGTGTGTGTGTGTGTGTGTGTATATTGTGCTTGAAAGCTGATAGATTGTAATTAGGAGGCTAGGTGATGGCAACTGAACTTTATTAACATTCATCGAATTTATATACACAGACTTGCGAGCAAGGACGTAATAAAAATTCAAACAATATCAAACATGAGCCAGCATGCTTACAAAGGCTGGTCTGTTAACAGTGCAGGGAAGAGCGAGTGAAACGATAACAAAAAAACTGTTCCAGTATTCGAGTGTGTATGAAACACAAGATGTAAATGCTACCCCATAAAAATGTCACACATGTTAAATAGGGCTCCTTGCTTTAGAGAGGCATACTATAAGCGAGTAATCTGAATGTGAAATAGGGCTCCCTGCTTTAGAGAGGCATACTATAGGCGAGTCATCCGAATGTTAAATAAGAACGCCTTCGCCGTATAACGGATCACGTGGAAAGATTCCGTATAAGGAGGCGTTTGTAGTGGCTTGCTATTGTCGTTGCTGAGGAAAACGTGCGTTGCCAGTTGCAGATCTGTTGGCATGTGTTGCTTAGCTGGGGGCTTATAAGTCTGGCAGCAAGAACAACCAACGGGTCGCCGAGACATCCAGAGCTTCCTTAGGAGATGTCCTTATTCGAAGGAGGACCCAGGGAAGCTAGGTAAACCAGATGGAGTCCTTGCAGCGGGACATAAAAGTTGCTTTGAGGGTGCAATGAAAACATTCAATATTAACATTGGAAGTAGGATTTTCGGCAGCTGTCTGATGTAGAGTGATTACCAGGAAATTCATTAATGTCCACAATTGAGAGTTGAAAGTGTTTCCCCTGTCAGAAGTAATATGCTCAAGTGTGACGGACCGAGAGAAGGTTGTGACTCAAAGGCAGGAAGTAATCAACTGAGTAACTCTATTAAAGAACACTCTCCTTTATATACAAAACTTCAAGGCAACAGTAAATTTCCTGTTCGAGAAACAGACAATGTTACAGAGGGAAAACGCAGACATGTTTATTCTGGTTCTTTTTAGTGCAAGAGAAGAGCGCAGATACAAGCATAATATATACAAAATAATTTATGTACGATCGTGTGACACACAGTTGGTACATGGCTCCCCCCCTAGAAATGACATGCTGTACATGTTAAATAG
Organism: Palaemon carinicauda; assembly: GCF_036898095.1. NCBI lineage: Eukaryota > Metazoa > Arthropoda > Malacostraca > Decapoda > Palaemonidae > Palaemon > Palaemon carinicauda. Next base: position 60,399,595 of record NC_090760.1, on the reverse strand, counting down.
GGCGCCCTGATCTAGAGAGGCAAACTGTAGGCGGGTTATCTGGCAGATGATAAGCAGGTTTTAAACGATCAATGGAGACCCAGTCTTCTTTGCCATGAATGTTTAGTAGGCATGCTTTCGGACTGCGGCGGATCACAAGGAAAGGGCCCGTGTAAGGGGGCGTTAGCGGTGGCTTGCTAGTGTCGTTGCGCAGGAAGACGTGCATTGCAGAGTGCAAGTCTGTTGGTATGTCATGCTTCGCTGGGAGCTTGTAAGTCTGGCGGCATGGAGTAAATTTTCCCACGACATGACGTATGCGCTGGAGATCATCGGAGGAGGTTGTAGAAGGAAAAAATTCGGCAGGGACGACCAACGGGTCCCCATACACCATTTCAGCTCCCCAGACGTCGAGGGCGTCTTTAGAAGTGGTTCTTAGTCCCAGGAGGACCCAGGGAAGCAGAGTAAACCAGTTGCAATCCTTGCAGCGGGACATCAAAGCTGCTTTGAGGGTGCGATGAAAACGTTCAACCATTCCATTGGCAGCGGGGTTGTAGGCCGTTGTGTGATGTAGGGTGATGCCCAGGAGATTCGCTAATGATGTCCACAATTGAGAGGTGAAAGTGGTACCCCTGTCAGAAGTAATATGCTCAGGGATACCAAATCTTGCAATCCATCCAGAGAGTAAGGCAGATGTACATGAGGCGGACGTTGCAGTTTCCATGGGAATGGCTTCAGGCCAATGAGTGGAGCGGTCGATGACGGTAAACAGGTAACGATGTCCTTGTGATGGGGGTAGGGGGCCTACAACGTTGACGTGAATGTGTGCGAAACGACGCTGAGGTTGAGGAAAGGTGCCCACTCCTGAATCCAAGTGTCGATGTACTTTGGAAGTTTGGCAAGAAGTACAGGCGCGGACCCAATCCTAGCATCCTTAGAAATGCCGTGCCAAATGAACTTTGCCTTCAGCAGCTGTGCAGTAGAATGGCACGAGGGATGTGAAAGTCCATGAATGAAATCAAACACCTGTCGGCGCATGGGAGCCGGAATCAAAGGTCGCGGTCTGCCAATACTGATGTCACAGAGGAGGGTGGTGTTGGAGTCTTCGAGGGGGAAGTCTTCCCAACGGAGGGACGTGCAAGATGTCCTACATGCTTGATACTCTGGATCCTGTAGTTGGGCTTCAGCCAGGGCGTTGTAATCCAATCCCAGTTGACGGCAGCCAACGTGTTTCTCGATAGGGCATCGGCAACGGGATTAATTTTCCCGGGGACGTATTGAAGGGTGCAATTGTATTCAGCCACGGCGGAGAGATGTCGGCGTTGCAGGGCGGACCAGGCATCAGAGTAAAGGCGTGCACCAGAGGCATGTGGTCTGTGCGAATGACGAAGGGCGTACCTTCTAAGAAATGGCGAAAGTGACGGACGGCCAAGTGCACAGCCAGCAATTCTCGATCGAAGGTAGAATAACCCAATTCTGCCTTGGACAGTTTTTTGCTGAAGAAGGCCAATGAGCGGGGCGGGCCGTTGACCACCTGCTTGAGTACTGCACCAATAGCGACGTCGCTGGCATCGGTGGAGAGAAGGAGAGGGGCATGTGAGATAGGAAAAGTGAGAGCCGCAGCAGTCGATAGGGCCTTCTTTGCATTGCAGAAGGCTGCTTCTTGAAGGGGACCCCACTCCAGGTCCTATGGCTTGCCCTTGAGGGAGGAATAGAGGGGAGCAAGAGTGGCAGCAATGGCTGGCAGAAAATGTTGGTAATAGTTGATCATGCCCAAGAATTCCTGCAGAGCTTTGAAGGTCGAGGGCGCGGGGAAGCTCAGAAAGGCTGCTACCTTCTCAGGGAGGAGATGGACTCCTTCAGGAGTGATGTGGTGCCCTAAAAACGACACTTCGTTGGCGCCAAAGGTACACTTGTCGTACCGGACTACAAGGCCGTTTTGTTGCAGGCGGTCCAGCACGATGCGCAGGTGACGGAGGTGTTCCTCTTTTGAGGAAGAGAACAGAAGTATGTCGTCCACATAACATACACAGAAAGGGAGGTCCCCTACGATGCCATCCATGAGACGTTGAAACGTGTCCTCAGCATTATGAAGTCCAAAACAGGAGTAATTGAATGTGTATGTAACAAACGGAGTGGTGATGGCGGTCTTGGGGATGTCTTCTGGGCTTAGAGGCACCTGATAATACCCCTTCATGAGGTAGAGCATAGAGAAAACCATCGCTTTGTTTAGGTAGGAGGTTATATAGGCAATGTTTGGGAGGGGGTAGTGATCTGGTTCTGTTTGCAGGTTCAGGCGCCTGTAATCCCCGCATGGACGGAGGGAGCTGTCCTTCTTCAGAACGATGTGTAAGGGTGACGAGGCCCATTTCCTCCATTTCGGCGAACGTCTGTTTGGCGGCTGCCAATCGTTCCAGTGCCAGACGTCTGAATTTTGCGAAGACTTGGGGTCCCGTCGTCTTGATATGGGGATAAATACGGTGCTTGGCAGGAACCGTGGGCGTTTGGCGAAATTCTGGACGAAAACTTCCGGGTATGACGTGAGGAGGTGGGTTTAGGCATCCGTGGGAGAGCTGATGTGGAGAGCGAGGTTGGAGGGGGCGGGTTGAAGAGGTGTCGACAAGTACGAGTCTGCGTTGACCAATCGTCGATGAGTGATATCGTCCAGAAGGTGGAAATGAGAGATGAAATCCGCACCGAGGATCGGCAATGTGACGTCAGCATCGAGAAACTTCCAATTGAATTTACCGTTTCCGAACGATAATGTGAGGTTCTCGTAACATTAGGTGGGTATCGCAGATCCATTGGCAGCTACCAAGCGGACGTCGGCAGATGTAGACAGACTATGTCGTGTCTTGAAGAGTTTCCTTGGCAAAAGAGAACGACAAGCACCCGTGTCTACCAAAAATCGCACGCCCGTTCCTGCATTATGTAAAAAGAAAAGATTAGAAACACGGGAGGCCACCGCCACAAGCGATGGCCTACTTACACGTTTTTTGGCCACTGACAATCATCGGCACATTTCTTCGCGTTTGCCCCGAATCTGAAGTGGTAATAGCAAAACTGCAGCGGATGGGAGGTAGTAAGTGGCTGTAGAAGTCGTTTGTTGGGGCGCGAGCGATTGGTGGGTGGTGGGCGGCTTTGTCGCTGCTTTGGCACATCACGGGGTAGGCGTGTATGTCCTACGGCATTCATGTCAGCTTCGGTTGACATTGAATAGGCATCCTCTTCGTCAGGGGTGGAGGCGTTGATGGAGGTCTTGAAGTGGCTGTCCATAAGGGCGTCGGCTTTGGTTATCAACTCCTTTATGGGTAAACTATCGACATCGGGTATGGCAGCGGGTATAGGTCCGGGTAAACGGCGTATCCAAAGGGCACGGAGTAGGTTCACCTCATGAGGAGAGCCGTCTGCGGCAGATTGAAGGCGAGCGATACTGGTCATTTCCCTGAGGGCAAGCGAAGCCCTTTGGTCCCCCAACGGTTGTTGCGAGAGCTGAAAAAGCTTTGCTATACGGGCGGCTGGGGACGGCGAGTACTGCTGCAGAAGGTATGTTTTGAGGGCTTCATACGCTATTGGGGTGTCTCCTTGTTCACAAAGCCAGTCAGATATTTCTGGGAAGGTGTCCACGGGGATTGCCACGAGAACATAATCTGCTTTGGTGGTTGAGCGAGTCACGTCCTCGATGCGAAACTGGACTTCTGCGCACTGGAACCAAGCAAACGCCTCTCCGCTCGCAAACGATGAAAGTTTCAATAGGGCAGCCGCAGCGCCAGCTTCCGTAGAGTCCGCCATAGTACCACCGATGGAGGGGCGGGGGGGGGGGGGGGGGAGGGGGTGGAAAGGGGTGGGAGCGAGTCGACTTCCAGGGTCACCAATGTGACGGGCCGAGAGAAGGTTGTGACTCAAAGGCAGGAAGCAATCAACTGAGTAACTTTATTAAAGAACATTCTCCTTTATATACAAAACCTCGAGGCATCAGGAAATTTTATGTTCGAGA
>NC_090760.1:60375622-60380622 GCF_036898095.1 Palaemon carinicauda | reverse complement strand
AATGAATTAACAAATTAATTGCCTATTTGCGAGATATTGAAATATTTTGAACAATTCCTTAAAGTAGCTGACCATTGTATTTGATATTTTTAAAGTTCTTATCTGCAAAGAACTCCTTTTTTGGTACGACTATCTGTTTCTCGGACATTCAATAGTTATCTCCCTTGGTGCATGTGATTTTAATGTCATTGTTATTTCATTAGATCTAATCGAGACTGAGCATACTCCTCAAGAGAAGGAAAATAGAAACCCTATGCTGTACCACATCACTAAATTTCGTTGTAAAGTCATTTTTATCATTATGATAATAATAATAATAATAATAATAAAAATAATAATAATAATAATAATAATAATAATAAAAATGAACTATTGATAAACACCTTGATTTACTTTTGAATATCTAAAACTAAACGCTGAATTTCTGAGTGTGTTCATTCATAAGTCTTTTTTTATATTCACTACTAATTAGAAATCTAAGGTTCAGCAAGTTTACACACATCAATGCTTAAATGAAGTATAGAGAAACTGTAATCTGGACTATGCTACTTCCAAAATATAAATATCTTCAGAGTCAGAACCTCTGAGTATTTGTATTACCTATATCACAAGCAAAACACCAAACCTTGATCATACCGCATTGAAAATATAAATACATGGCATATTGATCTCAGTAATTGATATATAAAAATTCTTCATCTCTTTCATATATATAAAAAAGACTAACTTTTTTTTTTAATGGCTGTGTATATCAGCAGGTCGCTACTGAATAGGCAAGCTAGGTATACACAGCCTTGCAAAAAGACTAGCGTGTGAGAAACTGTTGGAAGAACGTGAAAAAGATTCTATCAAGAGAATCTTAGTTTATATTTTACTATACTTATCAATTATGCATGCAACGTTCAACCGCTTTACTCAAATTCAAAATATCCTTTGATAACCAACGCAAAAAAAAAAAAAAAAAAATGAAGAATAGAAGGGAATGCTCCTCTGTGGAAAAAGGGAAAACACAGCACGTATATTCTACAAGACAATTAAAATTTTTGCACATTATACAATGAATAACACGAGAGAGAGAGAGAGAGAGAGAGAGAGAGAGAGAGAGAGAGAGAGAGAGAGAGAGAGAGGGGGGAGAGAGAGAGAGAGAGAGAGAGAGAGAGAGAGAGAGAGAGAGAATATTAATGACATTTGGAACGTTCGACCGATTTAAAAAATTCAAAGCGCCTCCGTAGAGAGAGAGAGAGAGAGAGAGAGAGAGAGAGAGAGAGAGAGAGAGAGAGAGAGAGAGAGAGAGAGAGAGAGAGTATTCATGACATCTGAAACGTTCGATCGATTTAAAAAATTCAAAGCGTTTCCGTAGAGAGAGAGAGAGAGAGAGAGAGAGAGAGAGAGAGAGAGAGAGAGAGAGAGAGAGAGATGTCCATAAAGGTTAAGGTCAGTGTCTTCTCACTTTGCTGTCTTCACAGGTGCCATACCATCTCACACATCAGCTTTAAGAGTCGAATGAGACAGAAAGCGGAAATGTTTCAAAGGAACATTTCAGAAATATGTTAAACCTTTAGATTTCTCTATCTATATGGTAGGGAATATTTCCTTTGAATTAGAGGGATAGTTACAAACCTCTATGTTAGATCAAGTTCAGTATTGTATTGCACTTCTAATCACAAAAACGCGCATATGAACAAGGATATGTATGAAGCCTCTGTTCTATAATTGACTAGAAACAGCTGCATTTATTATTATTATTATTATTATTATTATTATTATTATTATTATTATTATTATTATTGTTGTATATATATATATATATATATATATATATATATATATATATATATATATATATATATATATATATATATATATATATATATAGGCCTACCCCTTCTTAGGATGACCCCGTTAAACTTGAAACATGCACGGGCACATAAACTCACAAACACACATTGATGAAAGTAAACGATAATTCCAACGTCATAGTCAGAAGCAAAATTCCAAAATATGATTTTTCAGCAGAATTTCAATCCATTTTTTCTCCACCGTCCGAATTCAAGTTCTTCTGCTTGTGATGGCTGTTATTTGAATCCAATATTCATGACACCGGCTTCATTTCAAAGGAGTCATAAAATTTCAGGCTTTTCTACCGATTCCAGATCCATCCATTAATAAAAACGTGGTTCTCTGAAGGAACCTTCGATTTGGGATCAATCATTTTTAATGTTTTCACGCAAATGTTACCAGAGACACATTCTAATATCATAATGGTCACTGATATTCTTCTTCGTTTTCTTTCTTTTGAATATATAAATCAAATGTCAAATGACGTCAATTGAAGTTCTTGGGTTGTTCATATGCATTTGTTAACAGAAAAGTGAATGTTCTTAACATCTAAGTACGTTATCTAGCGTTTATAACGCGTGCAATAAAGATATATTCAAACACACAGATATGTACGCAATTTACTGTCACTAGGATCACATGACTTAATATATATATATATATATATATATATATATATATATATATATATATATATATATATATATATATATATATATATATATATATATAATATACATATATATATATATATATATATATATATATATATATATATATGTGTGTGTGTGTGTGTGTGTGTGTGTGTGTATATATCCGTATATGTACGCATTTTTGTACCCCCTTGCCTCACATCTGGAGAAAAGCACCAATACAGTAATCCCAATCCCCTTTAAACCGATGTATTTTAAGGTCTTTTCACCTCTCTCTTGCCTGAATAAATGTTCCTCTTGGTTACTACTACTACTACTACTACTACTACTATTACTACTACCACTACTACTACTACTACTACTACTACTACTATAATAATAATAATAATAATAATAATAATAATGATAATTAAAATAATAATAAGATAGTGAAATCTGCCTGATGGCAACCATAGTGGTGAGATTATAATAATAATAATAATAATAATAATAATAATAATAATAATAATAATAATAATATAGTGGAATCTGGTTGCTGGTAACCATAGTGTTCAGATAATAATAATAATAATAATAATAATAATAATAATAATAATAATAATAATAATAATAATAATAATAATGATAAGCCAATTGAAGGGGGAAGACTGTCAGGTACTTCGACGTTGTCTTCCAGCATCTGACTATCACTATGACAGAAACAAAGAGCCAGAGACTGGACCTACAGAAGCAAACCATAGGAAAAAACTGACAAGAGAAGAAAATATGGAAATATCCCGACGGAGAAAGGATATAGAAGAAGGTTAGTCAACACCTGGAATAAGAGGAATAACACACCCAAAAAGTTCAGAGGCTGGCAGACCAGGTAAGGAACGGAAGAAAAAGATCTGGCTCTCCCCAACAGAAAAAGAGGAACTGGAAAGGGAAATGATACACGACAACGAATTACAAGACGACGAACTGAGAGACGATACCACAGAAGACGACAGAGATGATGAGGTATTAACCAACGACACAAACAAACCGAGATGAAGTATCAGAGGGGACGGAATAGGTAGAAAAGATTAGACAATGGATTGAGCCAGATACAGAGAGACCAAAGATCTCCTCCATGAAAGCCTACAACACCAAGAAATAAAGGGAGAAAACAAGTGAGGTTAATGAAATATTGATATTAATACAAACCACCAGTATCACAGAAACAAATAGCTTGGCATATGCAGGAGCAAGATTAGTAGCAGAACACCAACACAACCAGCCCAACAGCAACCTCCTCGGAAAAGGCACCTGGAAAATATAAGAGTATTAAGAGCAATTATAAAGAATCTCTGTGGCATGATTTGTTAGATTCCGTTGTGATACGACATTGTTTGAAGTAATATTCTGTATATCATACAAACTCAGTTGTATTTATACAGCTGAAAATTCTCAAGATATTTTTGAGTCCTCTCAGATAAATGTCTCTTACGAAACATACCACGACATTTGTGCTTGCAATTATCTCTCTCTCTCTCTCTCTCTCTCTCTCTCTCTCTCTCTCTCTCTCTCTCTCTCTCTCTCTCTCTCTCTTGCTAATAAAGCCGATTTAGATATCACTCAAGACACAAAAACACACTGAGTTGCTTCAACATGTGCAAATACCCTATTCGGAGACATAAATGAAGACGTAGAGCAGATGATGATATGCTTGAGATGGACAATTATCATCTAGAGTCCAAGCTGGGAAGATATTATTCGCTCTTTACTACTTCATACTAAGCCTTCTTATTCCTTCCTAAACAAGACATTTCTAATAATTATCAATTTTCCTAATATTTTTTATATTTTATTAACATTATTATAATAATAATAATAATAATAATAATAATAATAATAATAATAATAATAATAATAATAATAATAATAATTATTATTATTATTATTATTATTATTATTATTATTATTATTATTATCATTCTTCTTCTTCTTCTCATTCTTCTTCTTCCTCTTCTTCTTCTTCTTCTTCTTCTTCTTCTTCTTCTTCTTCTTCTTCTTCTTCTTCTTCTTCTTCTTCTTCTTCTTATTATTATTATTATTATTATTATTATTCTTATTATTGGAGGTAGCAGTATTATTCATGATCTACAGATATTTCATTGAAAAAAAGGCCGTTTTGATTACCCTTTCTCTTTACCAGAACAAGTTGCCTCTAAGCTAGAACAGGATAAAAGGTTAATGTAAAGTTTTTCTAATTTTAACTAAAAAAATAAATATTTACATCTTTATATAAATAAGAGATAAACAAGAGTTTCATAATTTTTTATTTGAGCATCTGGCTTTTTCCCTGCCATAAAAAAGTATAAGTTATTTATGTCTTGCTGCATTTAAGGTAATCGAATTTTTTTTTTTTTTATCTAAACGATCTTGTTTGATTTCACACTCACTAAATTCAAGTATTTTTCTTTTCAAATAGACGTCTTATCTGCAATCATACTAGATCCGAGAATGGAGCATCAGGATGCTTTCATT
>NC_090760.1:60355622-60370622 GCF_036898095.1 Palaemon carinicauda | reverse complement strand
GGTTTAAGAAATTTAGTTTTGGAAAATGTAGGAGTCAATATTGATGGGGAAGACCCTAAAAAAAATAAGATTTTCAAATGACATAGTTGTATTTATTGGATCATGGGATGGATTGCAAAAGAGGACAAAAAATTTTAATAGAGAAAGCAAAAATGTACGACTGAAAATGAATATGAGTAAAACTAAGGTAATGTTTAATGAAAATGCTGAGAGTCAACAAATAAGAGTTATGGACGAACCTTTGGTGATTGTTAATAAATATACGTACTTAGGACAAGCAGTACGCGTTTCTCCAGGAAACGAGACCGGAATTAAAAGAAGGATAAGCATAGAATGAAGATATTTTGGAAAACAAAATGAGATTATGGAAGGTAAAATACCACCTTCTTTAAAAAGAAAAGTATGTAATGAAGATTGTTCTACCAGTTTTAACGTATACATTAGAAACTTGAAGCCTTACTAAAGCCGTAGAATATAAGCTAGTTATAACTCCAAAAGGTATGAAAAGAATAATGAAAGCAATAACCCTAAGAGACAGTAAAAGATACGAGAGCAAACTAAAGTAGAGGATATTCTAGCAAGATGTAAGAAAAAGAAATAGACGTGGGCAGGACATACAATGAGAATGACAGATAATAGATGGACATCAAATATAGCAGAATTGGTCCCTAGAGATTGCAAAAGAGGCAGGGGGAGGAAAAAGACAATCAATTGACCAACAAAGAAAATTTGCAGGAATAGACTGGCATAAAAATACCATAAACAGGTAGGAGTTGAATGATACGTCTGAGGCCTCTGTACTGCAGTGGACTGGTTACAGCTGATGATGATGATGATGATTATAAAAGACCAATAATTTTTAAATGTAAACCCGTTCCTGGGTATTGTGATAGGTTAGCATATCAAGACTGAGTTCCCCGTTTCTCACAAGTACTACAATGTCATGAGTCTCAGATCATTAAAGTTTGTGGCAGGCATAACAACTTATCGGAATTCAGACATGAATGATAAATGTTCAATTGTGTTCTTGCCATTATGTCTAAGATACAGGAAGGTAATAGAAAGGCCTCTTTTGAGCATTTTGACAATTCCATAACTCACCATAGGGAGTTCTTAAATTCTAATTTTCCAATTGATCACTATGGCTAAAAACTTGGAAGTTTATTCTGAATTAGGCTATTAGCAAGTCATAAGCGAAAGGGACTTACAGGTTTGGTAACTGCTTGGATCTAGTATATACTTACTCCACTGGTGTTAAGGTAGTAAGATTGGCTCTCCTGTTAGGAAGTTTGGCCGTGCCTTGATTTTGTTAGTAATAAACACCAAGGAACTTGTCCCCTTAAAACTGCACACTTTGGTACACACAAAACACTTGGTATTTTACTGAAAAGAGATGGCAGTAACTCAATGTCCTAAGGGAAAGACAATCTTATTGGTAAAGTATAATTACTTTCGTGAATGGTATGTTAGCTCTACATAACCTCCTTACTTACTTTACTTTGATGGCAGCTTTTCCGGTCCCATACAGCAGGAGAACCTTACTCTCTACAGGACATCCACAGTCGTTTGACCTTGTTCGTTCAGAGTATTTTTCGTTTCAGATCACATATTGCTTACAAAGGATATTCTTCTGTTTTTTTGGCGTAAATTTTATTTCTATATATTCAAAACTTGTTACACTAATTCTTTTTAACATTTGGAGATTTCAATAACTTGTATCAATAAAGAGTCCGACACCCACACCAGACCTACCCTCTCTCGGTATGTGAAAGATTGCATGTTTGGGGGCGTCATTTCAGTGATCTTTGCCTTGTCCAAGTTATTTAACTTCCCTAGTAACCATGATCAGTATTTTCTGCTAGTCTATTCAATACCAAGTCATAAGCTTTGCAGTCTCCAGAATTTACTGTGTGCTCACTTGGTCTATTTAACTTTGTGCAGTTTATACACTTTGACACTTGTGAATTACAATCCCTGGTGGAATGTCTCCCTGAACATTTCCGGCAGACTTTATCATCATTCATAGACTTGCAATCTTTTTCAAAATGTCCATACCTCTGACCGTGCTAGCAAGTGATCACGTGGTACCTATCACGTATGTTACAGATACCCCATGTTAACGAAACTTTGTCTCCATTATTATGAATATCCCTCCGAACCTCAGTATACCTGATATCCAGAATTACAGTCGGATGAGATTGAACGGGAATATGCACAATACAATCTTGTCCCAATTCATGGAACAGCAATGTGTAGCTTTAAGACCCCAATATTCAGTGTGTACTGTATGAGAGTGTAGAGGAAACAATATATATACAATCTCAAAACAAAACCACTGCAATTGTATCAACTGCACATTTTATTCATATATAAACATATTTTTATCATAACATTAAACATACTATAATTATTTAGCTACAATAAGCTATAATATTATGCAAAATCACCTTGGTTAACTCACAGTACCATTGTTCACAAAGTTTCAATCATTTGCAAGCTATTAACTACGCCAACTCCTCGTACAACGTTTAACCATATCATAACATATGCAAAATGTCAACTTTCCTAGCTCGTAATATAAATGTCACAATGTTATCCATATATGCTAAATTTCCAATGAACAAACACCGACTACAATGTTATATAAATTAGTAGGTATTCACAGGATAGATAGTGCCCTGAAGTATATTATATTTCATCATTCCTGTTAATTTAGTTTTTAAGTATGATTTATCTTTTTTATTACTATTAATTCTTATTCTCTCTGGAAACATTGAACGAAATCCGGTACCAGTACGCCCTAGATTTCGTCAATGCCGTCTACTGTATTGTAATATCCGTGGACTTCAGGCAAATATTTAAGACCTTACAGTTCCTTCAGACAGTAGGGTATTCTTTTATGCTCAGAAACTTTGGTTTGTAATATGACGCACTCATCTGAGCTCCTTATGACTAGTTTTAAGAAGCCATTAATTCTGAAACAAGATGCCATTCCTATGGTGAGGGGAATGGCGGTGTATTTTAGGACTGTATACCCTCATAAGTCCTGCTATGAATGTGGATATCATGAGATTCAGGTAATAAGAGTTTGTGGCAGGCAAAACAATTTTCATTTGTGTTCGATCTACCGGAATCCAGACATGCAGGATTCTATCTTCGATTGTCTTCTTACTAGTATCGCTAAGATACAAGAAGGTGATAGAGAGGCCTCTTTGTTTTTGTTGGTGATTGGAATGCTCACCATATGGAGTGCTTGAATTCGGTTTCTCCTACTAATCGCTTTGGTTTAAGAGCTTTAGATTTTGCCTCTAAATCAGGCTGTGAGCAAATCTTAAGTGAAGCTACTCACAGGTCTGGTAACTGTTTGGATCTCGTATACACCGACTCCCCTGGCATCATAACAAGTAAGATGTGTCCTCTAGTTGGGATCATGATTTGATTTCATTTGTAGTGAAAACTGAGTGGCCTGTCCCTGATGTAATATACTCAGGTAAGGTTTATATGAAATCTCAAGCAGACTGGAATGGGATTTTAAGTGATCTTTTGGGCCAGAATTGGTCACAGTTATATTGTAGTGTTGATCTTGTTTTCCCTTTGAATGAGAATGTAGGCAACATAATTAATAGGTGTATCGCTTCTCATGTGCCAAGGAAACGAGTAAAGGAAAAAACATGGATCAATGATAATTGTAGATGTAGATTTTTTGGAGAAACCTATCATCTTTGGAAAGGTAACAGATCAGGTTTGACTTGCAATAAGTATACTCAACTTAGAGCTTTTGCTTAGAGATTTTATGCTTCAACTGAAAAGGAATACAATTTAACCATAAACGATACCCTTTCTGGTACAACCCAGGAACATAAGTAGTGGACTACCCTTAAATCTGCACTCTTTGGATAAAAAGGATAAGGCAACCGTTTTAGCTGATGTGTTTGACAGTAAGTAGAGTAATGAGGAACTTGGTCTTCCTCATTCCTGTTTTCCTGACGCTAAAATAACTAGCTTAGCTTTTCGATCTCGCAAAATTAAAGCTCTCATGATGGACCTTGATGCTTATGGAAGTGTAGACCCAAATGGTATTTTTTCTTTACTATTTATAAAATTTCAGATTTCTTTGCTCCAAGGTTATCTGTTATTTCGTGCAAGTTAGGAAGAAGAGGAGCTTTTAGCACTTGTTAGAGAATTAGTAATGTTACTCCACTATATAAATGTGTTTGTGTTAGATGAAATCCAACTGATTACTGCCCAATTTCCATAACTCCCTTATTATCTATTTTTTTTTAACTTCTAGCAAAATGTCTTAATAGATTTGTTTAAGATAATCATCTGTTCCATACTTAGCTCAGGGATACCAAATATCTCTATCTAACCTGAGAGTAAGGGGGATGTACATGAGGCGGAAAATACAGTTTCTATGGGAAAGGCTTCAAACCAACGAAAACATTTAACGATGTCCTTGTGATGGGGGTACGGGATCGACTACCAATGCTGAAAGGGAGGAAAGATGCCCACTCCTGAATCTGTGCGTCGATGTACTTTTAAAGTCTCACATGAAGTACAGGCTCGGTCGCAATCCTTAGCATATTTAATAATGCCTTGCAAAGTGAACTTCATCTTTAGTACCTGTGCAGTAGATTGGTGCGAGGGATATGAAAGGCCTTGAATGCAATAAAATACTTGTTAGAGCATGGAGAAGGTATCCATTGTCGTGGTCTACCGGTACTGACATCATAGAGGAGGATGGTGTTGCAGTCGTTGGGGGCAGCGTCTTCCTGATGGAGAGATGTGCAGGATGTCCTACATAATTTGTACTTTGGATCTTTTCGTTGTTCATCTGCCAAGGTGTTGTAATCCAATCCCAGGTGAATGGCAGCCAATGTGTTTCTTGACAGAGCATCAGCAACAGGATTTATTTTCCCAGGGACACGTTGAAGGGTGCAATTGTATTCAGCCACGGTGGAGAGATGTCTGCATTGACGGGCGGACCAGGCGTCGGACTTTCGAGTGTAGGCGTGAATCAGAGGCATGTGGTCCATGCAAATGATAAATGGTGTACCTTCTAAGAAGTGGCAAAGTGAGAGACTGCCTAATGCTCCACCAGCAATTCGCAGTCGAAGGTAGAGTAGACGGATTCCGCATTGGATAGTTTTCTGCTGAAGAAGGCCAATAAGTGGGGCAAGCCATTGACCACCGGCTTAAGTACTGCATCAATAGTGACATCACTGGCATTGGTGAAGAGAAGGCGAGGTGCATGCAACACGGTAAAAGGGAGAGTGCCACCTGTTGTTAGGGAATTATTTGCATTGTAGAAGGCCGCAACTTGAAGGGGACCCCACTTCAGGTCTTCTGGATTGCTCTTGGGGTATGCGTAGAGTGGGGCAAGAGTGGCGACGATTGCTGGCAAGAATCGGTGACAATAGTTGAACATGCCCAAGAATTCTTGCAGTGCTTTGACTGTCGAGGGCATGGGGAAGTTCTGAATGGCTGTAATATTCTTAGGGAGGTGGTGGACTCTTTCAGAAGTGATGCGGTGCCCTAAGAACAATATTTGGTTTGCGCCGAAGGTACACGTGTTTTACCAGACTACAAGGCTGTTCCGTTGTTGGTGGTCAAGCCTAAAGTGTAGGTGATGGAAGTGTTTCTCTTTGGAGGAAGAGAACAGGAGTAGGTCATCCACGTAACATACACAGAAGGGGAGGTCCTCGAAGATGCTATCCATGAGGTGCTAAAAAGTGGCCTCAGTATTACGAAGGACTAAACAAAAGTAACTAAAGGTGTATGAACCAAAGGGATTGGTGATGACAGTCTTGTGGATGTCTTCTGGGTTCATTGGCACCTGATAATAACCCTTCAGGAAGTCAAGCAGTGAGAAAACCTTCACTTTGTGCAAGTAGGAGGTCACATTGGCGATGATTGGTAGAGATAGTGATCTGGTAGTGTGTGCATGTTCAGGCGCCTGTAATCGCCACGCAGATGCAGAGAACCATCTTTCTTCTGGACAGTGTGCAAGGGTGACTACTATGGACTTAAGGCCTTTTGACAGGATCTATTCTTTCATTCAGTAAACATTTGTTTAGCGACTGCCAAACAATGCGGTGTCTGAGTTTGGCAAAGTTCTGAATGGAAAACTTCCGGGTACAAGGAGAGAAGATGGCCGTACACATCCGTGGATGCACTGATGTGGAGACCAAGGTGAGAAAGGGTGGGTGGTTTGATGAGGTGTCCATGAGTTAGAATGAGCATTAAATAACCATCACTGAGTGACATCAACCAGGAGGTGTAAATGTTACAGGATATCCTCACCCAGAATTGGCAATGTAACGTTAGTAATGAGAAACTTCAAATTATATTTTGTGATTCCAAACAATAATGTGAAGTTTTTGTAACTATGGGTATGTATCACAGATCCATTATTAGCTACCAGGCAGACATCAGCAGACTTCGATGGACTACATCGTGTCCTGGAGAGGGGCCTTGGCAGAAGAGTATGACAAGCACCCATGTCTATCAAAAATCGCATGCCCGTATCTGCATCATGTAAAAAGAAAAGATAAGTGACAGGGGAGTCCACCGTTACAAGCGATAGCCTACTTACACATTTGTTGGCCACTGACAACCGTTCGCATGTTTCTTCACAGCAACCCAGAATCTGGAGTGGTAGTAGTAGAACTGCTTCTGATGAGCATCAGTGAGTGGCTTTAGAAGTCGTTGGTTGGGAAGTGAGCGAGTGTTGGGTGGTGAGTGACTTTTCGCCGCTCTGGCACATCATGGAGTAAGTGTCTATGTTCTACTGCATTCACATGAGCTTCTCTTGAGGTTAAATAGTTGTCCTCTTTGTCAGAATTGAAAGCGTTGATGGAGGTTTTGAAGGCGTTAAAGTGGCTCTCCATAAGGGCATTGGCTTTGGTCGTCAGGTCATTCAAGGAAGAAAATCAACATCGGGTATAGCATTGCATGCAGGTTCAGGCAAGCGTCGTACACAAAGAGAATGAAGTTGGTTCACCTCATGAGGAGAGCCGTCTGCTGGAGGTTGTAGGCGAGCAATATTGGTCATTTCCCTGAAGGCAAGTGAACCCTTTTCGTCCCGCAACGGTTGTTTAGAGAGCGGAAAACGTTTTGCTATATGGGCAGCGGGCGATGGCGAGTACTGCTCCAGGAGGTATATTTTGAGGGAGTCATACGCTATTAGGGTGTCACCTTGCTTGTAAAGCCAATCAGAGATTTCTGGGAAAATTACCTTGAGATCGCAGCAAGAACATAGTCTGCTTGGTGCTTGACCTAGTCACGTCCTTGATGCAGAATTGGACCTCTGTGCACTGAAACCAGGTGAAGGCTTCTGTACTGCTGAAAGCGGTAGTTTCACTGGAGTAGCGTTAATAGGAGAGTCAGTGTCAGAGAACTGCATTTTCAAACAGTAAAACACGGCAGTGAGAGGGAAGGTGGGAGAGAGTTGGTCACTCTGAAGGTCATTAATGTAAGAGTGAGTCATTAGGTTATAACTGAGAAGCAAGGTGAATACGACTAACTTCATTTCAACATATAGCAAGTTTATGTAAAAAAAAAAAAAGCTTCTGGACAAGGTCATAGAAATTCAAATAAAATAGTTCATGAAAAGACAGGCTTAGACAGGTTCCGTTAACAGTAAGGTGTGGAGAGAAAGACACAATAAAAAGAAAAATATCGTTACAGTGTTCGAGCGTAAGTGAAACACGTGCAGTACAGCTTTTAAAAAAATCATATGCAGGACTTGGCCTTTTTACTGACTGTTAAAAGTTGAGAAGACGTTCACGACTTGGTCTTGTAGATCTTGCTCACTAAAGCTCCTTGATTCTTAAAATACCCCTGAATTGGGTCATCTACTATAGTACCATAAGATAAACATTTCACAACACTTTCTCTTTTACCAAGTAATAGTCAATCAAATGTTTGGATAAATCAAAAACATTACACGTTAAAAGGCCTTTTGGAATTACCAAAAAATTTTCTTTAGTTATCTCAGAGGAGAAAAATGCAAACACATGAATTAGAATACTCGCAATTACAATTTAGTATTTATATTCACATGTGACCAGCTTGTATGAAATTTTCTCGAAATTGGAATAGTTGGTTGTACTGATACTGTACAATATTGGTGAGCTTTATCATTACATTTGTGTTGTTGCTGAGACAAAGGTACAACATATGAACAAAAGTTGTATTCGTAGAATTATTTATAATTTGAAGCGTCATATTCATTAGCTCTTTCTCTCTCTCACTCTCACTCTCTCTCTTCGATATTCCATTCAGATAATTTTCTCTCTCACTCTCACTCTCTCTCTTCGATATTCCACTCAGATAACCAATTAATCGATGCACAAGTCAGTCGCACTTACAACAGCCAAACGAATGGGTCTTTCGGGAAATAGTCAATATGGCGTATGAGAAGTCAACCTCAACTTCTGGGATTTTCTAACTGGAAAGAACCTTTAGCTTCCTCAGAACAAGCTGAGCTAACGCTTCCATTAATCACATAAATAATGTACCTCAGCTTGATAACAAGAACTCTGCACGAACAGGTAGATCCTTTTTTCTACTTCGTCTTCATTTTCTCAGTCCTTCCAAAGAACATAGACATGTATTCTCCTTTTTTATTTGTTTACTAAAAAATCAGCAGTGTTATATTTTTTTAATTCTAATATACTTCTCATATGCTTATTTGTTTACTCCTGTTTGTAATATTTGTAACTTCTCGTATCCACCGTTTTTGGTTGTTTAAAAATCTCGTTTATTTGTGCTTCTCTCAAACTTGTTTTGTTTGAATTTCGCTTCTTACCTTGAAAACTGATTATTAAAAAAAAAAAAAAGTTAATGGCGATTGTTCTAAAGGTTAGTTGAGTGACAATTAGGTTATTAGAGCGTTCAACTTAATTTGATTTTTACTTTTTCAAAAATAATGGAAAATTGGAGTATAAAAACTTAACTTTTTTGTGCAATAAACTGAAGAACAACGAAATGACAGCATTATTGGAAAACTTTTGTTTTTAGGATGGCATCGAAAGCGGAGAATTTGGAATTTGATGTCAGCCATGAAAGCAACTTATTGATTTCCATTCTCAAGTTACCAGTTTCATAAGCCTTTTAAAAACGAGCAGTAATACCTCAGGAATACATTTAGAAAAAGCAAAACTCGTTATGGAAGTAATTCAGGAACCAAACAATATTGGTGGCAAAAAAAAAAATAAAAATAAAAAAATAAAAAAAAAAGATGTTACATATAGAGGAAAAGAAAAGTTTGTTCATTTATGAAGAGTTTTTTGGCCGAATAACATTGCCTTTCTCTTTTTTATTTGAATTTTTTCATTTTCCATCATCCCTCGAACCATCGGAATTATTTTTGCGTTGCCCAAGATAAATGATCCTTCAAGAGTTTGATCAACTTTAGTAGAATACTGGATGATTGCCTTAAGAGCATTCTGCTGATGGTCCTCCAAAGCCTAAAGTTTGAGGATGATTGAAGGCGAGGTTGGGGACTGGGGAAGGAAGGTCTTGTCCTGAAAGGAAAGATAGACGACTTCTCAATTCGAAAGGGAATTTCCTATGAAGTATTAGTCCTCAATAGAGAGTGAGCCGATAATAATGGATGAGAGAATAATTCATGTCAATTAATGTGTGTTATCCCATACGTATGTTATCTAAGTGGAGATACGCTAACATGGTAAAACGTTTTGTGTATTTCCATGATCAGCAAAGCTGTAAAAATCAGGGCCACCCATACTAGGATGGGTTGCTATGAGCAATCAGCCTAAAGTCTCCTGCCATCACCAATACGAAGTGTCCAGCGTGGCGATTAAAACTGGCCAAATCCCAGACATGAATAAGGACAAGACTGAGGAATTTGTCCTGGATTGGACCAGAAACAGCTATATTTGTTGTTGTTCTTGGTGTATACCAAACATGAGCCATAAACGTTAAGAATGGCCTCAACTTCATGAATGATAAAATCAGATATGGCTGAATTCAGTTACTTACTGTGAAGTATGGCGTATGGTTCCCATATCAATGAACTGTAAGATTTTCAAAGAGTCAAAATATATATCTTAGTAATGTATGTTTATCGGTTTCATCTTTAAAACAAAAATGATATACAGGAGGAGAAGCATTACTTTCTCTAACCTTTATAAAGGAAATCAATATGTATACGGAGATATACATATCATATTTATCTTCATGGAGTCTCGTATAGTATGAACAAACTGTACATCTAAGATATGTACGACACATTCATGACAAATGCTTACCCTCACTGCCACAAAAGAAAAGCATGCCTTTAGATAGAGGAAATTGGAATATAATTACACCCACTTTCTAGTTTAATCAACACACTTTAAATATTTCATAAACAATTTACTATTCTATGTATAAAGGTCTTTAATTTATGATATATATAGCTCTAGCTGTATAAATTATTAGCAATACTTCTGTCAAACTGATGTATTATTATTGTAATACGGAAATATAAAAAATCTCTTATTGAAGAGAGCAATATCATATATTTCCTTGATATTGAAACTGTCGTAGGTTGAAAGAATTGTTTATCTGTTCTTGGTAATATTATATAAATGAATAGGAATAAAATAACTCCAGAAACTGAAATAAAAAAAAAAAAAAAAAATTGGAAGTTCGTGTTTTTGAAATGTTTCACAAAAGTTGTTTCAGTGAGTATATAGTTATGTAAGAAAAGACCATTATCTACAAGGGCAGTTTTCAACAATCGAAAGACCACTTTCATAAGGTATTTAGTTCAAATACTTCCTCATTGCTTTTCAGCAGCGCATTCTCTCAATTCCAATTTATTCATTACAATTAACAGTACATAATGTAAGCTTTTACATGAATATATTCAGATGTATATTTTTTGATGGATGTTTCCCATTAAAAAAATTCTATTGTGTTTTAAGATTTTCTTTGTTGATCTCTTTTATTGTAGTTACATATTGAAGTTGTAAAGTAGAATGGAGAAGATTATTTTCTGTATGAATTACTCTTTTCTTAAAAATCCCTTTAAGAAGACATATCATCTAGCCAATCACTTGGTGTAAAAAAAAAATACTTCTCTGAAATTCAATCAGCTTTCTAGATAATCCAGCTAGAAAACAAAGACGCCCTTCAATACATAATAGAATTGAAGTATGACTTACTGTTCTGATTGATACAATGGTAATATTATATTTCTTTACATTTCGTCGAATAGAAATAGGAAACAACTTCAAATAAATTGTAAAACAGAAAAAATATTATTATTATTATTATTATTATTATTATTATTATTATTATTATTATTATTATTATTATTATTATTATTATTATTATTATTATTATTATTATTAAGCTATAACCCTAGTTGGAAAAGCGGAATATAACGAGCCCAAGGGCTTCAATAGGGAAAATATTCTAGTGGGAAAACTAAATAAGGAAACAAATAGTATAGGGTGCCTGAGTGTACTCTCAAGCAAGAGTATTCTAGCTTAAGACAGTGGAAAACCATGGCACAGAGACTATGACACTACCCAAAATTAGAGAAGAATTTTTTTATTTTGGTCTGTCCTTGTCCTCAAAGAGCTTCTTGTAATAGTTAAATAGTCTCCTTAACCCATACCAAGAGAAGATTAGCCACTGAACCATTACAATGAAGTAGTAAACCCCTTGAGTGAAGAAAAATTTTTTGGTTACTGTATGTTGTCAGGTGTATGAGGAAAGAAGAGAATATGAAAATAATAAATGAGACTATCCGGTTTATGAGTCGGTAAAGGAGAAATAACTCACAGCTAGAGAGAGAGAGAGAGAGAGAGAGAGAGAGAGAGAGAGAGATCCAATGTGGTTCTAACTGGCCATTCAAAGGACCCAATAACTCAGTAGCCATACCTCAACGAGTAGCTGGTTCATTTGGCCAATTTACTACCTCAAAATTAAAAATATAAACTACAAAGCATATAGTCTATACATGGAGAGAGTAGAATTAATTTAGACTTTCCTCACTATTGAATAAAACTGAAAATTCATACAAAAGACAAAACAGATTTTAACAAAAGCAAACTCTGTTATGGGGAAGGTGTTGTTTGGTCTTCTAAGTGATAGATTTCGGATCAGAGGACGACCTAGACTCTGAAGAGGAAGAAGCTTCATTGCAGTGTTATTCTGAAGAGATTTTACTCTTTTCGAAGCGGTATCCTTCAGGAGACACCCCAATGATAATGTTACTTTCTCGGTCGGATACAACGCAGATGGATTTGGTACACTTGCATCTTTTTTTGTGAAAGGCTACAACAAGGAATCAATATGACACAAATACCAAAGAAATTTTGTCTCTTTTTTTCTAGAACCAGTGTATCAAAAACAGTTGTACTACTGGTTTTAATAAGAACTCACTTTGAAGGAATGAAGACTAGAATCCAAAATAAATATAAAGCATAATTTAACAAGTAAGACGTGGTCATTGTTTATCTCCAAGTGCAGTAGCCTGCTCATATTTCTGTTCCATTGGACTGTCCGTCCTCAGCTTGATGTCGGTTTTTGCAGATATTACAACTCACACGTATAATTTGAATTGAAAGAGTATACCTTGTCTCGTGATGTGTTTTATACATTTTAAGTTTCCAAAATAGAGCCGAAAGGAGGGACCTTAGAAGTAAAAATGCTTCAAAGTAGGAACTCCCAGTGATTAGTAGAGACTGGGATGAGAGGAAGAAATATTATAAGCATAAGAAAAATAAGTAGCCATAATTATAAAAAAAATATCCTCTTTGCTATCTAGGTGGGACAAGAAAGCAGGTCTTTTTGTAATCAAGAATTTTTTTACTCAAACATTTGGGCTCAAAGGAAATTATAAGATCTTTTAAAATGAGTTAAGTGAAATTGAAAAGTTGCAGATGCAGTTGGTGGGGTGAGTAGTGGTAAATGTGGGTAACACTGGGTTTTTGAGAGAAATAAAAATGTGGTTAGTGGGGAAGCCGGATTATCAGGATACCGAACAGGAGGACTGTAAGGACGTTTTCTTTCTCAAAGAAATTTCCGGGTTTTAGGTGGCTGATGTTGGCATGAAGGTATGGCTGAAGGCAGACTAGGTGGCTTTTTGTATGGAGCAATCCTGTCTAATCTTGTTGGATATCTCTAATTATAGGTGTGATGCAGAGGAGAGAAGCTGGTACATCTTGGATGGGAGGTTTCCTTTGTTTTCGAGTACTGATGCACTTCTGAGTTCAGTGGATTTGGTCACAAATGGCACAGATGATGGGGCTATTGCAGTCATTACGATGGTGTCTAAAGATTCTTTAAACCTCAATGCTCAAGTTTTAATGAATTTTTCCTTTGACGGTGGCATTGACTTTCCCTATAGGGCTTCAGATCAGTTTCCATTGCTTTCAGTCATTTTGGCGTATTCGAGTGAAGTGATGAGTTGAAGTTGAAGGTAGTTTTAGATTACAGCTTTACCTAGCTGAAGAGAAGACTTCGTCTGTAGAAATTTGGTTGTGTCCTCATTCTTTGGGGGTGATAATTAAATCACCTTTATGGTTGGACATCACTGATTACGTTCATAACAGTCCTTAAGTTTACAAAGGTTGCAACAGCAGCATAATATGAAGTCTGCACAGTTGAGGAGGTCTTGAACCTTTGTGGAGACTGCAAAGGTTTCTTCTTCATTTCATTAATATTTGGCATCTGCATTGCAGAGGGAGGATCTTTCCTTTGCTTCCTCTGCATAGGTTGCAGGTCAGCAAAAGGGTATCAGTTGTCTTCAACTATGGTAGGGGGCCAGTTTATGTTGAGTTCCTTAAGTATTTGAATGATAGAAGAGAACAAATGGGATATATTAGCGCTGCTTTCGATACAGCTGTGCATGAACTGCTTCTTAAGGGTTAACTATCCATCTAAATTGAAGATCAAGACTTTCGGTATCTAGAAGAATACTTGGTTGACTGAAATCACTGTCTGAATATTAGAAACACTCATTCATCGTAAGACCCAATAAACAAAGGTGTATCCCAGGGATGTATACAAGGCCCAATCTTATTCTGTAGTTATAATATTAGTCTATCAAATGTACGATAGAGGGCTTGAAGTGAAGTTTAAACTATATTCAGATTATACACAATTTTACTTCATAAAATGATGTTAATCATGATACTGATGAAACTTTAATCAAAATTTTTACCAGGGTTGGAAAATGAATGACTGATAAACCCTTAAAACTATAGGAAAATAAGGTGAGTTTAATGTTATTGGAAATAAAACAACTCAAGGAACTTAGGAGACATCCAAATTATTATGATTAACAACTCAGTCTTAGTATCTAGTAAAGTTCATGACCTATGGGTATCTCATGATTTTGTAAAGGATTATCTGGATGAATATTCTATAAAGAGACTTGTTATAAAGTGTGTTATTACCAGGAGTAATTACTGCAAATTCATCTACCCAATATGTAACTTAAGAAATTACAAAAAGTAATAAATGAATGAGTAAGAGTGATGAAAGGTGTCCCACCTAGAGGAAAAAGATACTCTTTTACTAATTGAATTACAATACCTGACTATTAAAGCAAGAATAGAGATTAAGACCTGTTCAATTACCTATTAAGTTATCAGAACCGAATGTCCAAATTATACAAGAGAATTGCTACACATTCAGTCAACGAATCGTGTTTTAGATTTTTCAAAAGTGCGGCACCAAAACTATACAAGTTCCCATCGGACATCCAAAAGACTAAATATAATAAGGATTTCAAGAAAAAAACGGAAGACTTTCTTGTTCCTAAGTGCTTCGATAATGTGTATTAACAATAACACGTAACAGTCTGTGTGATACACTGAATACTAAAGTATGTATCCAATATACTGATCTTGTAGGTCTTGTGGGGGACAGGGATCTACCGCGTGATAAGGCCAGATACACAACCCTTAAAGTCAAGTGAAATATATGCCTTTTTTTGGTGGATGGTACTCATTAGTGATAAAACATGAAAAT
>NC_090760.1:60340622-60350622 GCF_036898095.1 Palaemon carinicauda | reverse complement strand
TAAAGAATTTTAAGAAAGATAATGGTGAAGAATTTAAAGAAAGATATTGGTAAAGAATTTTAAGAAAGATAATGGTAAAGAATTTTAAGAAAGATAATGGTAAAGAATTTCAAGAAAGATAATGGTAAAGAATTTAAAGAAAAATATTGGTAAAGAATTTTAAGAAAGATAATGGTAAAGAATTTTAAGAAAGATAATGGTAAAGAATTTTAAAAGCATCGTAAAATCATTTCAATTACCATCATTGTATCAAATTATAATTGTAATTTGGATTGAAATATTTAATCAACCTCAAAATTAGTCGACTGCTATTTCTAAGGGGTAAAGAATGTAAGTCTTTATTCTATGCAAGAAACTTGTAACTAAACGTTCTTGTATATTATTTTTCTTTACTTATAATATCACAAAGCCTGGACATCAATATATGTTGATTCTGTACCAGGCTTCCATAAAACTGTATTAGAGAAAATATTTGTTCAAACATTTCTTATGGGCCATTAGTTTACTTTTTTTGGTACAACAAATTTGAAAAGATGGCAAATGCATTTCACAAAAGGCAGGCAAAATTTCTGCTCAGAGGTTTAAAGAAATGATCATTCTTTTATCCATAACATACCTATATCAATAATCATTCTTGGGATGAAATAAACATTGTAATATATTGAAGTATTTATAAATAATGTCAGTGTTGAATAAAGAAACAAACAGTATGATATAAATAACTTAGTGATGAATGGCCAAGGCAAGAATAATTTTTCATCAGAATTACAGCTACGATCCATAATTACAGCCCGCTAGGATTTTCTGAAAAAGTTTTAAGTACTTTCTGTTTGGGGGAATTAACAATGGAGTTCCATAGATAGCATTGATACCAAAAAAAAAAAAAAAAAAAAAAAAGATAAAGGAAACTGGAAATCGGTGAAAGATATGTTTATTTCACCTGAATGATTGAAATAAAAGAATTTTATTCATTTGTCCTCTCAAAAGGATATTTTGAAAATAGGACAAACCTTACACAAGCAACAAAAGTTGCACCGTTTAACAAGTGGCCTCTTGGAAAAGGTAGAAAGTTATTGTAAGCAGAGAGGGTTTTGCCGAACTATGTCCCCTACAGCAAAACGAAGTGAATAAAATATTAATTATTTGTAAATTATAAACCAATGAAAATTTGGGGATTATAAAAGAAGATATAGTGAATCGTGTGATTCCTGTTTAGATGGTAATTACCAATTGAAAAAGCACAGTAGAAACAATATTTATTAGACAATTCTCCACAATAGCATAGTAATAGTTCTCAAATGTGGTTATGTCTATTTGTGCATCTGCGTGTAAAAGAGTTTAAAGGTTTAAATTTGTGTTATTATTTTTTTCTTTAACTAGTTAACTACAATCACTGGAAAACTGTTCCATTTAATTGTATTTGCTATTTTTTATGTAAAGAAATTACCAAATTGAGTGGTGTTGAACTTTTAATTCCAGTTTGGATCCGTTACCTCTGCGTTAATTTGTGTTAAGCGTGAATAGATTGTTGTTATCTGCATTTGTTATTCCTTTAGGACTTTAGAATGCCTTCATTAACTGTCCCCTTAGTCCTTGAATTTGTAGATTAAATAAGTCCAAAAGTTCCATCCTCCGTCTACATCCAAATAGCCTTAGCGTTGTGTCTAGTTTGGTGGACCTAGCTTCCACTGCTTCCAGGCTATTTATATCATTCTGAATACTAAAAGCGCAGAATTTGACTGTATTCTAGATGGGGTCTTACTGGTGATATGTAAAGCTGTAGTGCAGTGTCTTTGTTTTTGTATTTGAATTTTTTTTTTTATGTAACCTATTAGTTTTTGTGCTTTCGTTTCAGCTTTTATGCTCTGTTTGGTGAACTTCAAGTCTTTACTAATAAAAATGCCGAGATCTTCCACCGGGCCCACCCTATCTATTTCATTGCCTAATAGTGAGTACTCTCTTTGCGAGTTACTATAGCCTATGTGCATGACTACATTTCCACAGTTGAAAGTCATTTGCAGTTTTCTGGACTATTCTCCTAACTTAATTTGATCCTCTCTTAAAGCTTCTACGTCTTTTGAATTCGAAATATCTATGCATAGCTTAGTATCGTCGGCAAGTTTGGCTATTATACTAGTTAATCCTAAATCTATGCCGTTAATGTAAATCGGGAATAGTACTGGCCCATGTGTGGACCCTTGAGGTACTCCGCTTGTGACAGCTGCCCACGATGAGGCTTCTCCATTGTTCAGCACTCTGTTCCCTGCTTGACCGCCAATCTTCGATCGATTCAGCTGGCTCATCAATGATGTTTAGTACTTTAATTCTAATAATAATAATAATAATAATAATAATAATAATAATAATAATAATAATAATAATTATTATTATTATTATTATTATTATTATTATTATTATTATTATTATTATTATTATTATTATTATTATTATTATTATTATTATTTTTTTTTTTTTTTTTTTTTAGGGAGGACTTTGTCAAAAGCCTTTTGAAAGTCAAGGTAAATTATTTCAATTGCCCGCCTTTTATCATGAACGCTAAATATGAGGAGAAATTCAACCAGATTTGTCATACAGGATCTCTTTTGTCTAAAACCACGTTGACTATCTATCAGAAGATTGTTTTTCTTTATAGGTTCTACTATAGAATCTGCCATAAGGGATTATAAAATCTTGCAAGGCAATGAAGTTAGACACACAGGTCTGTCGTTACCAGATTCTTCGTTCGGTCCCTCTTTGAAAATTGGATGAACATTGCCTGGTTTCCATCCACAAGAGAGAGAGAGAGAGAGAGAGAGAGAGAGAGAGAGAGAGAGAGAGAGAGAGAGAGAGAGAGAGAGAGAGAGAGAGAGAGAGAGAGAAATAGGTAAGGAAATGCTTTCATTTTTCAATTCTTTAAAGTTTACAAAAACCAATTAATCTCCTCTTACAAAGTTAGAGGATGAATCATTCTTCAGTAATGCCTAAGAACGAGATCATGGGATAAAATAAAAAGCTCTTGATGGCTATGGTGAATAGATTTATCAATTCAGTCATCTCGTACGATTTTGTCTTTTTACAGTAAGACTTTACATTACTTTCCTTCGAAACCATTTGTTTTTTCCTGTATTAAGAGCAATTTCTAAGGTACCGTACTTGATTGGGTTATCTCAGTATTATTTTTTTTTCTGTTTTACCATAGGGCTATTGGGTTTTATTTAAGAAATTACACACCGTTGTTCTTTCTTATTTATCTTTTTTTTTTTTGGGGTCCTGTTATTTTTTTCAGCTACCTATAACCTCTTTTATTGCATAACATCCAAATTCCTGACTTATGTTTACTTTGTCTGATTGTTTACTGTTTCTTCTATGATTTTTCTCTCTCAACTTGAATATTTCTTTCAATACCAGTATCTTTTAGGTGAATTTATATTTAATTAGTATTGAAAAGAGAAATGCCAGCCTTTCATCATGGGTCTATTTGGTGTACTTCTCTTTGGAGTCAGCACCACTGATGTTTGCTTGTATAATTGACCACTTGATGTTCCGTTTATATTACCCTACCAAACTTATTCGTATATGACCTCAATTAAAGCCTAAGTTTATTTTTTTTCGTATGATATTGGCTAATCTATATATACACTATTTTATGTTTAAACTTAATTGTTTTTTTTTATTTATATCCGAGTTATCTTATCTGGTTTGTTAGATTGGTTGATACTGCGTAAATGAATAGAATTTGTGAGATAATTGCTAGTTAATCTACGTGGCGTGTTTGTTACTTAGTAAGAATATCAATGTAATGTACTTCTGAGGATTTTCTAATTCATGTATTTCATGTTATACTGTTTCAAACTTGATTTTCAACTTTATTCCAACTTGAATAACGGATACTTCACCATACGTTTATTTCATTCTTTTCTTTTTATTGACGTCTATATCGTAAAAAACTAGCATTTAATAATTCAATAAGCAAAACCAACAAAATGTGCATATGTGAATAGAGCAGCATTACCGTCCCTAAAACCTATAATGTGTGAAGGTGGAAAGGGAGTTGGGTCAATGTCCTCACGTCAGCAAAATTAGACATTTTCTTCTATCGTGCTTGAGGAGTGGTTTACTTTATACTGAAGGAAAAACTACTCTGACGATTTCTTTTAAAAGTTACAAAACCTTTTTATTCATACAGATCAAGTTAAGTACCTTTTTATGGAGAACTGCTAATAATATTTAGAGATGTTTTTAATATGTTTAAAATTAGACTACACAATTTACCATTTGATTCCCATCCCATAGGCTCCTCTCCTATAGACAGAGACAGAGAAGAATATTGACAGGGTAATCAGATCTCATGAGTACTACTACCTATTCGTATATGCTCTTTAGCAACCATGTGTGTGTATGCATAGACCATATAATAACAATGTATGATCTATTCATATATGCCATTATCATAAATATTCTAAAGGTACAATGGTCAATAACTTCATAAAGCAGTGTGATTATAAATTCCTTTTTATGAATTAAAAGAATTACAATATAATGGAGAAGGCAATTGCACTTCTTTGCTTCATACCTTTTAGTCTCTACATCTCTAATCATAGAATAATTAAATCTAATATGAAGAATATTATTCTAAATCCTCTTGCTAGAGCTCAGTAATGATTGCTATAGAGATATAATTATCTGTGTATATGGAACGAATGAGAAGTAATTTATTTTACCTTTAGTTGTAACGAAGTTATTTCTAGGTGGCGTGTAGAGACCTTTCTGAGTACGCGAAATAAGTGCCCGTGGAGCAGCATGGTCAATCATCTTTGAGTAATCGTAGAGTTAACATCGGTTACCCAAGTGCTAACCTAAATCCAAAATAAAACTTAAGTAATAAAATGTATTTTTTTGCGTTAGTGTTTTGTATAAAAGTAACGGAATTATATATAGGAAAAGGTCTGTTCTAGGTAACTGACCCGTTATCCCTACATTAAGGTCATCTTAGCTATGACACCTGATAATGGGTACATATCACAAGAGAAGAGTTGATAGTAATTATAAAGAATATGTTTATTGTAGAAAATATGATATACAAAGCTCTCGAACAAGTATATCATGAAATATTCCTTGTTTTATTTTTATAAATGATTCAGTTTTCCAGCATACCTCTGTTGATATCCCAACAAATCATAAACATTGTTACGTCTTTCGGTTCTTTCATTGCTGTGGCATTTCTTGAATATTTGCTTGAACTTCCATTGGTGCTTTTTATAGCTTTCATACGTTCCTTTCCTAAGTGCCGTTACTTATAACATAAAAAAAAACTTACCTTTACTCCTCCCATTCAGGGTTTACAGTACTTGGAGCTGTATGTTTGAAGGTTATACGTTTTGATGGAGTTCCACTATCATTTTCTGCATGGAACCCAAACACTTTATGTTCATAAGCTTCCACTTGGGAAGTTTTTGCCCCTTCATAGGTTCTCTGAACAGCAGCTTTTCTTATTTTTCTTCTAGGCCACTTTTTTGCTACTTTTTCGCGCTTTTACGTTCTTATTGAGCTATGTCAATTTTTTTTTTAATGAAATTTGCTGCCTTTGGTACTGCCAGAAAAAAAAAATTAAGTGCAGCCTTAAATCTGTAAAATAACCCTTAGAGACTACTACTTCTAGATCCTAACTAATGGTTATCAATACCTTCCATAAATAATGAGATATTGATTCTAAAGCAATGGGGATTGATATTTTTCCATGAAGTTTGATTGAAAGACCCTATAACAATGAAAACATACAATGTTTATTACTGAGCTCATATACCTGGCAAAAGAACCTCTTAGATATAATCCTTAAAACTTACCTCTAGTTAGAAAAAGTCTTTTAAAAATAACTTTTGACAAAATCCCTTGAAGCGAATTACAGGAAATATAACTGATCTAGAAGAATTGTTGTTGTAAGAGCTGAGTAAAGCATATTAAAAGTCGGGAATCTCAATCATTACATAAATAAGTTTGAAAAAACACAGTTCGATGAGCAAAATCAGGGAATAGTAAAAATCTTATCAAATATGATATATGTGATTTCTTAGAAAAAGCCATCTGCCACTCTTCCAATTATTACGAAATAATTACCAATATTTTTTTTAAAATATAGGGAAAGAACTGCATCCTTAATAATATCCATATAACGAAAAAAAATTAAATAATTAAGAAAGCAAACAAAAATCTATCTAGAGATAAAGCCGGGAAAATTACCTGAATAATATCATGGTAGTAATTTTTAAGTGTGTGGGTGAGGGACATGTGAAATTGAATATATTAATCCCCTTTATTTTGTTGTGGTTATAGTCATATTTGGGTAAATAAGTAAATAATAGCATAATAAATCTCAGAGGAAAAGGCTTATAAGTTTCATATTAGAAACATGTATGTTGGCTAAGGCACGAGCCATCCATTGAGATACTACCGCTTAAGAGTTATTTGGTCCTTTGACAGGACATACAGTAATACATTGGATCCTTCTCTCTGGCTACATTCTGTTCTGTTCTCATACACCTGACAACACTGAGATTAATTAACCCTTGTGGTCTGTTAAAAATTTGGTAACATCCAATCTGTTCCGGGTCAAAATGACCCGTCTTATAAATTCTGACAGTTCCTTGCCATACAAAGTACTTTTTAAAATTATTTTGCATGTCCAGGGTACACTGATAGAATTTTATTATCATTTAGGCTCCAAATCTACCTCTACCAGCCAATTACTTTATTGAAAAATAGGTTTCAGTTGAAATTATTGCAGTTGAATATTGTGACACCATGGATTTTCATCTAATTTTTGGGAAGATTGCTGTTACATTGCTAAAAATTTTTGCACATATAACAGGACCCTCTTTTTGCATAACAGAATCTAAGGTTTAGAATGGCCAGTGTTTATAGAGAGCTTATAATTTTAGTAATTCGCCCGTTTTGTAACATCGAATCTGTTTCGGGTCAAAATGACCCGTCATAAATTCTGACAGTTCTCCGCCATACAAAGTACATAATTGATTATCTTGTATGCCAAGGGTCTACTAAGTGGAAGTGACTGTCATTTAGACCCCACACCTAACTGTCCTAACCACCCTACCTTATTGAAGATTAGGAATTAGTTGCATTTTTCGCACTTGAACATTACAACAGCATGCCGCTTACTTGTAGTTTTACACATATGACAACGCTGTCTCTTTGCAGCTCTTTCTTGAGATTGAGAATATTATATTCTATAGATGGTCTTGCAGCTTCAGCAACTCGTCGGGCATTTGGCGTCCTAGGCAATGATACCCTTGAAGACAATAGGCTACAGGTTGGACTAAGGCCAATCCAAGTTCATGAAGTAAAATTCTTCTCTTGAAGGTATCTTTTGCTCTCCAGTTAGGTTGCACTAGATTCCAAAGGACAAAAGCATTGTAGGCAGACACATCCCTTATGTTATCAAACAAGGCCATAGGCAATTCTTTGTCCGACGCTTTGACCTATAAGTTGCAACAAGTTTGTCTAAATTATCATCTCCTCCTTTAGTTGAATTGTAAAATTCAATTATGTCAGGTTTCTTTTCTTTATCACTACGAGTGACACTATCATGCATGTTACTCAACAATACTACAGTTTCTCCTTTTCTGGGACAATATGAAATAATTATATTTTCTTCATAGTAACCTTCCAGGGTAGTATATATGGTCCTTCCTTTAGGGTTACAGAATTCTACTGGGATTTCTTTTCGATTTTTTCTGATAGTTCCAGCAATTGTTTGCTTGCGCTTTTTCAGTTCCTTAGCTAAATATAACCTACAGAAAAAGTAGCCCCTCTGTAAGTTGCAGAACAATACGTTTACCTTGCTCAGTGTAAACTTCAGCATTCCAAAGATAACTATTCTCTGCATCCTATGCTGCCCAAATCTTTATCTCATATCTATCAGGTTTTGATGGAATATACTGCCTAAATGGACACTTTCCTCTAAAAGGAACCAGTTGCTCATCTACGGTAACAGTTGATGATATGTTATACATCAGAGGGAGTCTCTCAACCCAAATGTTCCAAACATCTCTAATAGGAGCAAGTTTGTCTGTGGATCTCCTTCGAGCTCTGGTTTCTTTATCATCAAATCTAATAAACCTAGAATATTTCATAAAGGTTTCAAGAGACATTGTAGTTCGAAATATAGGACGTACATATGTGTCCACCCAAAGACTCCTCAGAGACTCTCCATGAGATTTATAAACTCCTGCTAAAAGATGTAATCCATAAAATGCTTTCAGGTTTTCTAGGATAATTATATCTCCTGAACCCAAGACACGATTAGCTTCTTTGTCATTTTCAAAATAATATTGAAGAATTTTTTAGTTATAAATAATTCAAATGCAGACAGTATATCTGATATTCTTGAAGTTGCATAACGAGTGATACTAGGAGTTTGATCAATGATATTTCTTGCACAGTTCTTTCCTGATGACCTGTTTGTTTTTTCTGAAGACCATACAATATTTCCCTTTTGGATGTGAAATTCACAGAGGAAGGTGGCTGTTCTTCATCATTACAGTCAGAATCAATGGATGTTGAATTTGAGCCGGTAGATGTTTGATCATAAGGTTCATTGCTATTATCCATATCGGTATTTCCCTTTCTGGTTTAAGAATTTGGACCGGAAGACTACTGTTCTTCAGCTTCATCTTCATAGTCAGAGTCACTGAGATCATCATAAACTGAAAGATGGTCATTTTCACCATCATCACTTTCTGAAGATATACAATCAGTTTCTTCACCGGATTCATGACCATAAAACTCGTTTACAGGAAAAGCTGTACACTTTCTGGAACACAAAGCAAGAAAACTCCTTGTGTTAGTGTCCAAAACATGTGACCTAGACTATTGCTGGTAATAATTTTCATAGTATATTATTATACTTAGCATTTTTCTAACCAATATTTCCTCTGAATCATTATAAATCAAAGACAACAATCTTATGATGATGTAAAGACTTACTTTCCATGGTTGATGAATTTTACTAGGAAAAATTTTATGGAAGTTCTCTCACTTTTTTATCTTTACCTTGTAAACAAAGAAGATCAATTTTCTATGAATACAATAATTAAAGAAATTGTATATACTACATTTGAAATGGTAACTTCAATAATCATACCATCTTTGATACAGATAGCGAATAACTGTGAAAAAATACAGCAAAAAGTA
The DNA here is from genome assembly GCF_036898095.1 of Palaemon carinicauda. Taxonomy (NCBI): domain Eukaryota; kingdom Metazoa; phylum Arthropoda; class Malacostraca; order Decapoda; family Palaemonidae; genus Palaemon; species Palaemon carinicauda. The sequence goes on along the minus strand of NC_090760.1, from coordinate 60,341,415 downwards.
GGTAAGGGTCATTTTGACCCGAACAGATTAGATGTTACTTTTTTTGCTGCTCAGTAACTACTGGGAAAAATTTTACCAGGCTTAGGCAACACAATAACCTCTTAAAGTCAGGAGAATTCAAGGAGTATGAAGCCTCAATGTCTGAAAACAAGAGAGATATGGTAAAGTAAATTTGTTTTCGGGTCAAAAAGACCCCTAACAGTGCAGAAGGGTTAACAATTTTCCTTCGGTCAAGGGGTTAACTATTGTACTGTAATTGTTCAGTGGCTACATACCTCATGGTAACGGTACAAGAGACTCTTTAGCTATGATAAGCAGCTCTTCTAGAAGGACACTTCAAAATCCAACCATTGTTTTCTATTCTTGGGTAGTGCCGTAGCCTCTGTACCATGGTCTTCCATTGTCTTGGGTTAGAGTTCTATTGCCTGGCGATACACTTGAGCACACTATTCTATCTTATTTCTCTTCCTGTTGGTGTTTTTTTTTTCCCCAGTTTATATCTTTTCGTGTTGGAGCCCTAGGGCTTATAGCATCCAGCGTTTCCAATTAGGTTTTTAGCTTACCTAGTAATAATAATAATAATAATAATAATAATAATAATAATAATAATAATAATAATAATAATAATAATATTATTATTATTATTATTATTATTATTATTATATAATAACAATAATAATAATAATAATAATAATAATAATAATAATAATAATAATAATAATCATCATCATCATCATCATCATCATCAGAAATTTTCTGTTCGGAATTGTTTTGTATTTCCCTGATATTTCTA
>NC_090760.1:60325622-60335622 GCF_036898095.1 Palaemon carinicauda | reverse complement strand
AAGAATTCCTGTAGAGCTTTGACGGTCGAGAGCACAGGGAAGTTCTGAACGGTTGCTACCTTCTCAGGGAGGGGGTGGACTCCTTCAAGAGTGATGCGGTGCCCTAAGAACGACACTTCGTTGGCGCCAAAGGTACACTTGTCGTACCGGACTACAAGGCCGTTTTGTTGCAGGCGGTCGAGCACGATGCGCAGGTGACGGAGGTGTTCCTCTTTTGAGGAGGAGAACACAAGTATGTCGTCCACATAACATACACAGAAAGGGAGGTCTCCTAAGATGCCATCCATGAGACGTTGAAACGTGGCCCCACCATTACGAAGGCAAAAACAGGAGTAATTGAAGGTGTATGTACCAAACGGAGTGGTGATGGCAGACTTGGGGATGTCTTTTGGGTTCATAGGCACCTGATAATACCCCTTCAGGAGATCGAGCGTAGATAAAACCTTTGCTTTGTGCAGGTAGGACACGTCGGCAATGTTTGGGAAGGGGGAGCGATCCGGTTCTGTTTGCATGTTCAGGCACCTGTGATCCCCGCACGGACGGAGGAGCCGTCTTTCTTCAGAACGATGTGTAAGGGTGACGACCATGGGCTGGAGGCCTTTTGGCAAAGGCCCATTTCCTTCATTTCGGCGAACGTCTGTTTGGCGGCTGCCAATCGTTCTGGTGCCATACGTCTGAATTTTGCGAAGACTGGGGGTTCCGTCGTCTTGATATGGTGATAAATACCGTGCTTGGCAGGAACCGTGGCCGTTTGGCGAAGTTCTGGACGGAAAACTTCCGGGAACGACGTGAGGAGGTGGGCGTAGGCATCCGTGGGTGCGCTAATGTGGAGAGCGAGGTTAGAGGGGGCGGGTTGAAGAGGTGTCGACAAGTATGAGTCTGCGTTGACCAATAGTCGGTGGGCGACATCGACCAGAAGGTGGAAATGAGAGTGGAAATCCACACCGAGGATTGGCATTGTGACGTCAGCAACGAAAAACTTCCAATTGAATTTACCGTTTCCGAATGATAATGTGAGGTTCTCGTAACCGTAGGTGGGTATCGCAGATCCGTTGGCAGCTACCAAGCGGACGTTGGCAGATGTAGACAGACTGCGTCGTGTCTTGAAGAGTTTCCTTCGCAAAAGAGAACGACAAGCACCCGTGTCTACCAAAAATCGCACGCCCGTTCCTGCATCCTGTAAAAAGAAAAGATTAGAAACACGGGAGGCCACCGCCACGAACGATGGCCTACTTACACGTTTTTTGGCCACTGACAATCCTTGGCACACTTCTTCGCGGTTGCCCCGAATCTGAAGTGGTAGTAGCAAAACTGCGATGGATGGGAGGTAGTAAGTGGTTGTAGAAGTCGTTCGTTGGGGCGCGAGCGATTGGTGGGTGTTGGCGGCTTTGTCTCTGCTTCAGCACGTCACGGTGTGGGCGTGTATGACCTACGGCATTCATGTCAGCTTCGGTTGACGTTGAATAGGCATCCTCTTCGTCAGGGGTGGAGGCGTTGATGAAGGTCTTGAAGTGGCTGTCCATAAGGGCGTCGGCTTTGGTCATCAAGTCCTTTATGGGTAAACTATCGACATCGGGTATGGCAGCGCGTATAGGTCCGGGTAAACTCTGTATCCAAAGGGCACGAAGTAGGTTCACCTCACGAGGAGAGCCGTCTGCAGCAGGTTGAAGGCGAGCGATACTGGTCATTTCCCTGAGGGCAAGCGAAGCCCTTTGGTCCCCCAATGGTTGTTGCGAGAGCTGAAAAAGCTTTGCTACACGGGCGGCTGGTGACGGCGAGTACTGCTGCAGAAGGTATGTTTTGAGGGCGTCATACGCTATTGGGTTGTCTCCTTGTTCACAAAGCCAGTCGGATATTTCCGGGAAGGTGTCCTCGGGTATCGCCGCGAAAACATAATCTGCTTTGGTGGTTGAGCGAGTCGCGCCGTTGATGCGAAAATGGACTTCTGCGCACTGAAACCAAGCAAACGCCTCTCCGCTGGTGAACGGTGAAAGTTTCAATGGTGCGGTTGTAGCGCCAACTGCTGTAGAGTCCGTCATAGTACCAACGATGGAGGGGCGAGGGGGGTGGGGGTGGAAGGCAGCGGGAGCGAGTCGACTTCCGGGGTCACCAATGTGACGGTGCCGAGAGAGGGTTGTGAACTCAAAGGCAGGAAGCAATCAACTGAGTGGTTTATTAAAGAACACTCTCCTTTATACACAAAATCTCAAAGCAACCAGAATTTTCATGTTCAAATATTGACAATGTTACAGAGGAGAAAAGCAGACATGAATTTTCAAGTTCGTTTTAGTGCGAGGGAAGAGCGAAGATACAAGCATAATATATACAAAAGGAATCATGTACAATTGTGTGACACACGGTTGGTACAAACGAAACCTCCTGTTCAAATAAGATTTTGAAAGGCAAATTGATACTAAAATTTGTCTCGATGAATTTGAATTATAAATGAATATATGTGATATGAACTAGAGGAAAATATTGTAGGTAAAAGCATATATGATTTTCAAATTTTTCCATAAATTAAGATTCTTAGCTAAACTATGTAACGAAGCATAATCAAGGAAAAGTAGTAGTAATCCAAAATACAATCAAATTTGTAGAACTACTGAACCATTGCATAGAATTCTAACTCGAAAAAACATGATGAACATTAAAAGAAACGTAAGAAAGAACTTAAAGTCAGTCTCTCTCTCTCTCTCTCTCTCTCTCTCTCTCTCTCTCTCTCTCTCTCTCTCTCTCTCCCCCTCTTAGCCACGCATATGAGTAAAGCTCAACAAATACGTAACAACATTCCCAACTGCAAGATGAGGCTTACCGTAATCCTTTGGTTTAACCCAGCGCAATATTTCTTATGATTCTTTGTGTTCTAATGACACAACCCCCCCCCCCTCCCTTACCACCTACTAGCTTTAGAGATTAGCGAAGGTTGGTCCGATTCCTTAATCAATATCTCATCATGTTCCATTTCTATTCTCACAAAGTGACAATGAAAATTTCCCGGGGGGGGGGGGGGGGGGCTGGGACATGCAAGGAGCTAGCCATATATGGCGCCTAACAATCTTTACCAACTTAATTATTATTATTATTATTACTATTATTATTATTATTATTATTAGTAGTAGTAGTAGTAGTAGTAGTAGTAGTAGTAGTAGTAGTAGTAGTAGTAGTGTGGTATTATTATTATCATTATTATTATTTTTTTGTTATTATTATTATAAATATTATTATTATGTGATCTTTCTTACCCTGACTGACAAAAGTTAAATTGTATTTAGCCAGCAATATTCGGACCATCTTCTTTTAGCCATGGCAATCGATTGCTTAATTATTCATTCCCATCTCTTCTCATTGAATTATTCTTTCGGTCCTTCATTTGGTATAATTCATGGAATGGGGAAAGAGCTCTGAAGCACTGAGATTTGAGAATGGATAACTTGAATAGAAAATTGGAGAGAGAGAGAGAGAGAGAGAGAGAGAGAGAGAGAGAGAGAGAGAGATGCTATGCATAGAATTTGTCTTCAATCACCGGTTTGTGCTCTCAGAAAATGAACAAGGGCCCTTTAATTAACGAATTTTCTTCCTAAAATAACTGGAAAATATATAACATAAAAGACAATTAATATAAACTATGATGTCTATTTAACTTGATAATGTTAACAAAAGAAGAAATATAAATATTCCTAAATAGATAGAGAAAAAAACATGACAACCCATTTTGTATTCGGTGAATTTTTCATATAATTATATTTAATCCTGGTAAAAAGATATGTCATCCATAGTAAAATAATAAAATCTTTGCGCTGTTAATTCTGTCAAGGAAGATACAGGATTAAGAAACATTATGAGAGTTTGGTCTAAACTTCTCCATTATCTTATTTCAGTGGAGAATTACGATGTACTATACTTTAAATATATTAAATTGAAGTAATAACAATAATAATGATAATCCTTTTTGGCTCATACGTAGTTAGTTTATTTATGCTATAATAAAGGACAATGATATATGAGAAGGCTAAGTCGCTAGGCCCCCAGAGAATTGAGGATATGTAAAGCACCGAAGTTTGGACCAAGACACCTTAAATTCATTCTGTTTACATATGCAGGAGATGGGGCTGAGAGAAGCTGTACCCGGGCTGGGCGATGCCAGGAATAAACGTGGTGTTTAATTCCTGTAAACTATCATTTTTAGAAATAAATTAATAATAATAATAATAATAATAATAATAATAATAATAATAATAATAATAATAATAATAATAATAATAATAATGATAATAATAATTTCAAGCATCATTGCTATCATTCACATTCTAATATGATTACAGCTTAAGAATGAAAAGATTGAAGTCTGCTTTACTGGAATGAAGGAACACAATATGAATTGTGTTAATACGATTATGAAGAGAATGAAAAATGAGTATAATAACAATTTCAAAATTGGTTATTAAATGAATATTGATTAGATGTGAACTTTTTCAATTGCTCCCTTCAATATAGTTAAACGATGTCGCATCCACATGTGTGTATTGAACAAGAAGAGGAGGGCGATAATTCAGATAGACTGAAGAATAGGTAGATAAAAGAAGGATGATTAGAGGAACTGGGAAAGAGAGCGGATTACGGTAATATAATAAGGTATAATATGCGAGAAAAGAATACACAAAAATTCGGATGAAAATTGGAATAATTATCGCTTAGCAGGTATTAAAGAAGGAAAATATTCGTAATACTGACTGAAAACAGACGATATGTAAAGAAGTACAACCAAAAGATTTATAAGCAAAGTAGTAATGATAATAACTATAGCAAAGAATGTAATGTATAATAGTAACGTCCATAACTGAATGAAAATAAAAGAAAGTACAAATTTCAGATAGAGAACAAGAAAGAAAGGAAGCAATGAATGGGTGTTTTTGGTCATGAGGGATTAATTTTAACTAAAAAGGGGAAAAAAAGCGAAGAACGATAGAAATAATCAACAATCATATCAATTACTTACGTTAACAATGTTAAGAGAAGTAAGTTTAGTGTAATACAAGAGTGGGGATTTTAAATAAGCAATAATAGTAATAATAACTTTATAAACAATACCAATAATCATAACGATACAGAAAAAAAAAATCAATCGGGTGAGACATCTATAGTTATACAAAAATGTTGACGGGAAAACAAATTGAAAATAGTTCAAAAACATCCAAATAATATATGAAAGTAATGAAATAGAAATGATAAGACTTGAACGTAGTTCCCACCATCTTTAGAAATAAGAGAAAAGGACTTCCAAAGTTCCAACTTGTGAAGGTTTCTCTGTTGACTAAGTTGGCATAGTTGATATATGACAGATATTCTGTAGATGTTTCTATTTTTTTTATTATTCGATACATCTTTGTCTTTTACTTCTCTTATATATTTTTTTTCATTATTTCTCTTTTACCTCGCATCAATAGGTTGCTTTCGCTGTTGGAGCCCTCATGCATGTGACATCTTATTCTTTCAGCTTAGATTGGAGCTTGGAGGAGAATAATAATAATAATAATAATAATAATAATAATAATAATAATAATAATAATAATAATAATAATAATAACAAACTGTTTTCCCAAAAGTAATATCACCTTTCTTAATTTCCTACAAATGAGTTGGAAATTACATATTTCTGGACAATGCAAATAGGTCTATTGGAACATTTCTTGCCAAATACACCACCGGGTAACATTGTCCTCCCCCCCCCCCCTCTCTCTCTCTCTCCTCTCTCCTCTCTCTCTCTCTCTCTTCACACCTTGGAATTTGTCAGAGGAACTGACCTAAGTTATTTAGTTTGATTGCAAGAAGCAGTATCAATGAATCCATCAATCACTAGAATTGCATATCTAAGCTCAACTTGAGGATTGAAGAAATTACACATTAACATATACCTGCCATTCACTCAGTCATAAGGTTACCTCTCCCAGTTATCACACACCTTTCCGGAATAAACTCTTAGATTTCTCGTATTATTCTCAAATAATTTCTTTTGTTGGAAAGTGTTTGGATATTTGATCAGAAAACTCCTTTTTCATCAATTTTAATTTCCGTGATACTCTAAAATTTTTCTTAGTTGATTATCAAATTATTTTTTCTTTTATTTTACATATACTTCAATTTCGTCGCATTTGCCATTTAATGTTTTTTATGAATATCCATTTTGTTTAATTTTTTTAGTTACTGAAAAGCTATGGTAATTTGTTCTAACTTCATTCAATATATAATTCCGTTGTTTATTAAACAGACATCCTCGTGATCCTTTTAACTTTACAAGGTTTGAGGGTTTAAAGGTCACTCGTAAATTGCAGAGGGAAGAGAAAATCATAATGCCTTGGCAGGATAATTTCCTAGAGTCTGAATATATATATATATATATATATATGTGTGTGTGTGTGTGTGTGTGTATGTGTGTGTATATGATCAGCACCAGTGTTCGCACTAGGGAGGGTCAGGCAATGGCTAATGATGATTCAGCATGTAGACCTACAAGCCCCAACAAATCCGCATTCGACGTGATGCGTCGCCTCATTTCGTGAGTGAATTCAAGCACCACCGGATTGGACAATCCGCAAGGATGAGATAAATACGTGATGTAAATGTACTCTCTTCGAAATGTATCCGCCACAATTCGTACTTTATCTGCGGCTTCCGTACTCTCTCCGCCGATGAATAAGAGTACGTGGAAAACACGGAGAGAGTACGAAAATATGTTTGTAGAAATTACAGAGGTAGCTAAGAATGCACTGATGTCAGCGCAGTCACTAACTACAGTATAGAGAGACTACGATAATAGAAGGCAAAGTTTGGCCTGGCTGATATTCTGCAGACAATTCCTGCACATGATTCTAAAATACCCGTTTTGTATAGAAACTTATTTCCTATATGTTATTTATCGTTCCCACACTTTAGATATTATTCTGACAGTATAAAAACGTATAAAATTCTAAGATCCTTCCGAGCACGGATGAATGTTATAATGACTGGCGTTATCATTACGCTTTTAGATGATTATTTCCCTGTCTATAAAAAAAATGAAGGAGTTAGAAGAAAATCTTCACAGATAAGTTTCCTGTGTGTCTGTGATAAAGCTCCTGGCCTCTCCGTCTTTCTTCAAAAATCAATATGTACATATGATGGAAATACAAGAATTTTCTACCATTGATAAGAACTTTTACTGTGTGTGTGTGTGTGTGTGTGTGTGTGTGTGTAAAGATTGCCATGCCTTGTGCAAGACAAGGGCTCTTGCGTTGGCAACCCGTAAAAACTTTTACTGTTAAGTAAAAATTTCCTGATTTTATTTCAACCTACCCCCCCCCCCCCTCTCTCTCTCCTCTCTCTCTCTCTCTCTCTCTCTCTCTCTCTCTCACTCTCTTCAAAATTCAATATGCGCATTTGGAAGAAAATACAAGTATTTTCCATGACTTGATAAAAGCAATTTTTAGGTAAAAATTTCGTTATGATTTTTTTATGAGAGAACTTCAACATTCTCTCTCTCTCTCTCTCTCTCTCTCTCTCTCTCTCGTCTCTCTCTCTCTCTCAGATTTCCAATTGACAAATTCTCAGAAAAAAAGTAAATATTTTCATATTTTCAATTGGTGTGGGTAAATTTACTCTTCTGCTCAAACGGATATACTCGACAACTATTGAAATGTAATATTTTCCTAATTGTTGTATATTATTTCAGGAACTATTAATTATTTGGACTGAGACTTGTGATATAGAGATATAGATAAAAAAAAAGTTTTGAACATGTTATTTGTCGTAATTTCTGTTAGCATAAACTTCATAAAAAAATTACTTTTTATTTCCCTTGAAAAAGTAATGCTTATCTGATTAATTTTCATTCCCTGTGTCTGTAGTTATAATAATGAATCCATATTGTATCTGCAGTTTTAGGTACTGCCTGTGTACTCTTTCCGCGGCCTCCGTACATAAATTAGACTTATGAATCCGGGCATCCTCCTTACTTTCAGTCTCTATGCCATCATCCGTTGCATTAGTTCGTAGGTGTGATAGGGATATTACATCTAATGTTAACTATTTCAAAACCTTGCACACATTTTTCTGCTAGCCTCTTCAGAGGAATAGTAGAAACGAGTTTATAAAGCCAATGGAAAGTTATTCCTGCTGACCTTATTCTTTTTATTGCATAAAAAGTGTTATTGTAGATGTCACCGGAGAGGAAAGCATTATCATTTTCAGCTTAGTGTAAAAAATCTATCCGGGATCAATTTATTTCGTTCGTAGATTGCACATAAATATCTGTCAACTATTCCCTACCTTCAATCGATAGGTATGTTAACGTTTTAGAAGAATATGCCCTATAGGCTACAACAATTGGATTTTAAGATAAAGAGTAAAACTCTTTAAAGATGATAAAAAGTAAGCAACGTTGGTAGCGTATAACAAAAGGGAATATGGAAAAGGAAACAAAGAGGAATTAATTGTTTCAGTTGAAAATTAGATATACTATGGCGGACTACCGTAACTCTCCACAGTTTGATCTGAATTCCATATATTTCCCAGGATTCCTCAAACCATCTCCTTTGAAACTGGTTTTGTGTTTCCAAATAGAAAAGATCGTTAATGACACCGGGGAAGTTCTGTATACCTATACGTTACGGAAGATTGTGTGTGTGTATGTGTGTGTGTGTGTGTGTTTGTCGAAGGTGTGGAAGTGATAAGTTTTTACATTTTTATCTATATCTCAGAAGTTTAGTGATTTACGGAATATAAATCCATCAAATTATTGCGTAACGAAGATGTTTAGTGCCTCATCATTGTGGACTCAATATCCATACATATTTTCTCAAAACAAATACTCAATTAATTTAGATTGCACTTTCTTTTAACTTATATGTGGCCAAAAATATAGAGACAAGAGAATGAAAACCAAAAAGAGTGAATATATCCACAAATTGGATATCCCAATTCAAGTGGAATTACAAAAATAGAGATTTTTCAGCTTCCACCTTTCAACGATATTAATGGTCACTAAACCCTTCCCCTTCCCTTAATTAATTGCCACCAGACAGTCATTCCATTTGCTATCAACATCGCCAAATGAAATGACCCCGACTCTTCTCGAATGACCCTTAATGAGTCACTGATAGGAGTCCTTAGATGTGACTTTGATATCCTATTCGTTATAATATACCAGCAATTAGTGACATCATCTTGCCATTTTCCATTTTTGACAAATTCTACATTTATATCTATTCTAAGAATTTTATCATGAATCGTTTCCCATTAACTCTTCCGTAATATAAAAGTTAATATCTCTGCTGCTTATTTTGAGTGGCAATTTTTTCTTTTTTTTTTATTAAGAAATATTTAATGCCATAAAAAGGAAGCTCATTTTAACTAGAGTATGAAATAAAAGCAAAATTAAGTAGATTATGATTATTTGCTAAGATATTATAAAAACTTTTTTTTCAAACAATGCTGTCCTGTTTCATTGATAACTGGCATTCTATTATTTTGCATTAATTCTTTTTCATAATATGTTTTATCGTAACCATCATATTATACCAGTAAAAAATGGATTAAGAAAAAGAGAGAGAAAAAAATTCGAGCCAAGATCTCCAAGGGTCTCTGCCACAGCAGGATTTAGGACGAGGCTGAAGATAATGAACTGTTTTCCTCTCTTAATATTTGGACTTTCCCGAGACGAGTTTCTGACGAGAATGAATTCACCAAATCTTGCGAATTTAGTGATTTCTCTCAAATGTGGGGAAAATACATTGGATTTATATTTGATCGAAAAAGAAATATCAACATGGTTACTTTATTTAAGCTAATTAATCAGTTTAAAGTTGGAGAAGCTTGCGATGCTGAATCAAAGATAATTACAAAACCATTAATAATTTTTGAAGCATTTTTTCTGAATTTATACATTCCTGTATTGCTGGTAACACGATAGACTTGGTTTTTAATTGATGATAAAAGATACACTGAAATTTCAATTTACAATATC
>NC_090760.1:60311508-60324008 GCF_036898095.1 Palaemon carinicauda | reverse complement strand
AAAAAGACTCATGTCAGCCTGGTCATCATAAAAACATTTGCTCCTACATTGAACTTCTGAAGTTCTTCTGATTCAACTAGCCGATTAGGAGGATCATTCTACAACTTGGTAACAGCTGGAATAAAACTTCTAGAATACTGTGTCGTATTGAGCCTCATGATGGAGAAGGCCTGGCTATTAGAATTAACTGCCGGCCTAGTATTACGAAAAGGATAGATTTGTCCAGGGAGATCTGAATGTAAAGGATTGTCAGAGTTATGAAAAATCTTATGCAACATGCATAATGAACTAATTGAACGACAGTGCCAAAGATTAATATCTAGATCAAAAATAAGAAATTTAATAGACCGTAAGTTTCTGTCCAACAAATTAAGATGAGAATCAGCAGCTGAAGACCAGGCAGGAGAACAATACTCAAAATAAGGTAGAATGAAAGAATTAAAACACTTCTTCAGAATAGATTGATCACCGAAAATCTTGTAAGACTTTCTCAATAAGCCAATTTTTGGTCCAATTGAAGAAGACAGAGACCTAATGTGTTTCTCAAAAGTGAATTTCCTGTCGAAAATAACATCTAAAATTTCAAAAGAGTCATACAAATTTAAAGTAACATTATCAATACTGAGATCCGGATGTTGAGGAGCCACCGTCCTTGACCTACTTACAATCATACTTTGAGTTTTGTTAGGATTCTACGTCATACATAATTTGAACCATGCACTAATTTTAGCTAAATCTCTATTAAGGGATTCACAAACCACAGATCTACATTCAGGGGATGGAATTGATGCAAAGAGAGTAACATCATCTGCATATGCAACAAGCTTGTTCTCTAGGCCAAACCACATCTCATGTGTATATAGTATGAAAAGTAATGGGCCAAGAACACTACCCTGTGGAACACCGGATGTCACATTCCTATACTCACTATGGTGCCCGTCAACAACAACTCTTTGAGATCTATTACTTAAAAAATCAATAATAACGCTAAGAAACGACCCACCCACTCCCAAGTGGTTCAGTTTGAAAACAAGGGCCTCATGATTTACACGGTCAAAGGTAGCACTAAAATCAAGGCCAATCATGCGCACTTCCTGACCACAATCAAGGGACTTCTGTATAGCATTGGAGATTGTAAGAAGGGCATCACATGCTCCAAGGCCTTTACGAAAACCAAATTGCAAACTAGGGAGTAGTTGATTACATTCAGAAAACCTATTAAGACATTTTGCCAGAAGACGTTCAAAATCTTTAGATAATATGGGAGTTATGGAAATTGGGCGGTAATCAGTGGGACTTGAGCTACCACAAACACATTTACATAGAGGAGCAAAATTACCAATTCTCCAAAAAGTGCTAAAAGTTCCTCTTCTTGCTAACTTGTGCAAAATAACAGATAACTTTGGAGCTAAGAAATCTGCTGTCTTTATAAAAAAGAAAAACAAGGGAAAAATACCATTTGCCTCTACACCTCAATAAGCATTATGGTCCATCAACAGAGCTTTAATCTCACGGGATCAAAAAGCTAAACTAGTTAGTTTAGCCTCAGGAAAACAGGAGTGCGGAAGTTCAAGTTTTTCATTACTCTGTTTACTGTCAAAAACATGAGCCAAAAGGGTTGCCTTTTCCTTTGGACAGTGAGTGACTGAGCCATCTGGTTTAAGTAAAGGAGGAACTGTTGCATCTACACCAAAGAGTGCAGATTTTAGGGTAGACCACCATTTATGTTCCTCAGTTTTACCAGAAAGGGTGTCTTTTATTGTTAAATTGTACTCCTTTTCAGTTGAGGCATAAAATCTCTGAGCAAAAGCTCGAAGCTGAGTATAGTTTTCCAGGTCAAATCTGATCTGTTACCCTTCCAAAGGTGATAGGCTTCCTGCTTCTCCAAATAAGCACGTCTACACTCATCATTGAACCACGAGAAGGGATACGCCTATCAATTATGTTGACACAGGGTCATTTACATTAGTTAGATAGGCAAGGAACTGTCTATCTTTTGATGTATCTAGCCAATGAATCGTCTATGGATTTAGTCAGTCATAGAAAGAGAAGATGATGGAATGGTCCCTAGTTCCGGGTGTAGGGGATTACTAAAAATCTCCAGGTTTACAAATACTAAAAAAAAAATTAAAATATGTTATTGGAATGTTAGCACCATGAATCAGATTGGGAAGTTATGGCAAGTGGAGAGTGAATTTACGAATTATGGTTTACATATCTTGGCCCTAAGTGAAAATGTTGTAAAGGGATTGGTAAGGAAACTATTAGATTATATATATATATATATATATATATATATATATATATATATATATATATATATATATATATATATATATATATATATATATATATATATATATATATATATATATATATATATATATATATATATATATATATATATATATATATATATATATATATATATATATTATATATATATATATATATATATATATATATATATATATATATATATATATATATATATATATATATATATACATATATATATATATACACTTAGGAAGTTCATATGGAGTTGGCAGTAAAGGGATAGAAATAATGATGACACCAAGACCAGGTAAGGCATTAACTTAGCTTTAAATAGTAGATTGTTACTAGAAAAGTTCAAATCAAAGCAGTGCATTATGAGTATTATAGTTTGCTATGCCCCAACAAATGATTCCTCTGAAGAAAAGAAAGTTGAATATTAAGAACTGCAGAGGATAATAGATGAGATCTCTGAGAGGGATATGAAAATGGGGATTGGCTTCTTCAACACTAAAGCTGGAAGAAATAATCAAGGGATAGAGAATATGATGGGTGTTGAGGGTCTTGGCGAAGTTGGAAATGAAAATGGAGCACCTTTCGTAAGTTTCTGTTCACCAACAATCTTGTCATTAGAGGTATTCTTTTTCAACACAAGAGCATCCACTAGTATACATGAACTTTACCATGTGGCTTTTACAAAAATCAGATAGATCATATTACCATTAATAATGAGTGAAGGATTCCGCGAAATGTAAGAAATGTAATTCCGCCACACTGAAATTAAAACTGATAGCACAAAACAGAAAGATGGATAGGTTTGATACAACTAATCTTTTAGAAGAAGAGCACAGAGAAATATTTGCAATTGAATGTAGGAATTAATTTGCAGTCTCATTATGTCTAAGAGACGAAGAACAGTTAATTAATGAAGAATGGTGTGATATTAAGAATATATATCAGTCAGTTGGTAGTGAAGTCGGTGGACACGCAGTTACAAGGAGAAAGCAATGGATATCAAATGATACATGGGATACTTTAAAAATGAGACAAAAACAGAAATTGATTGTTGATAGTTTTCGAGAAAGTAATGGAAATTACAAGTTAGAGCATGCTAAGTCTTCTAAGTACTTCAGTATTGTCAGAGAGGTCAAAAGAAAAGCTAGGAATAATTGGAGAGAATATTTAGACACAAAAGCCGATGAGGCTGACAAAGCTCTGGATTCACGAAGTAGCTATTGTGTAAGAATTTCTCATAGAATTATTATTGAAATCTCGACTGGGGCAAAGAAATAAGCATCTACCTTTTAAAAAGAGAGATGATTCTGTTTTAGCAAAGGAAGAGGAAGAAAGACAACGTTGGATGGAACACTTTAGTGTGGTTATGAATAGGAGATAGGAAGGGAATAAGTTGATTGATATACTTGAAGCTGAGGAAGACCTTGATGTGCCCATGAGTGAATTCAGTGTGTTTGAAGCCGAAGCTATCCTAAAAGAACTCAAGAGATGGAAAGCCCCGGGGGACGATGGAATAACTGCCGAGATGATACTGGCAAAAAATGAAGTGATTCCCAGACTGCTAACAAGATTATTTTGTAGAACGTGGCATGAAGAGGCCAAACCTGATGAATGGGAGTTAGGGGTGTTGGTGAAAATAGCATAAAAAGGAGACCCGACTGATTGCAATAAATATAGAGTCATAACACTTACATCAGTTGTTATAAAATATATAGCATGCTTATTCTGAGGAGACTGGAGAGAAAGATTGATGAAAGGCTGAGAGATGAACAAGCAGGATTTAAAAAAGGTAGGAGATGCACTAACCAAATTTTCATTTTGAGACATGTTGTATGACAATGGGTAGAATATAGAAATCTCCTTTTGATGGCATCTGTGAACTATGAAAAAGCTTTTGTTAGTGTGGACTGGCCAATTTTGTGGAAAGTCAAACATTATTATGGAATTCCTCTTAAATGAGTAAAATCGATTAAGTCTGTTAATGAGCATAGTAAATGCAAAGTTGATGTCAATGAAGTTTTATGGAATTCCTCTTAAATGAGTAAAATCGATTAAGTCTGTTCATGAGCATAGTAAATGCAAAGTTGATGTCAATGAAGTTTTATTAAATGACCGTCCAGTGAACGTGTCGTTACTTACAATAACGACATGGGAAATCAATTGTTATTGAATATCTATGTTCATATTGTATATGGAAAATGTTCTTTTTGCGTTGATTGGAAATGTGCAGGTTTCTGTACAAATGAAGGTTTTGTTTATATTTAATTGTAATAAGCATTGTTACCAAGGAATATTGTCTTGTGAATAGTTGTATAAGTGGTTAACAATTCGATGTAAGTTGTTTGAATAGTTTCGTTCGGTTTGCGTTGAATAGTTGGTTTCGTTCGTTTTGTTGTTTTCTTTTGTCGTGAGCGAACGAAGCGGAAGTCGTGACTTTGGGAGAGAGTGCGAACGCATTATTT
Organism: Palaemon carinicauda; assembly: GCF_036898095.1. Classification (NCBI taxonomy): domain Eukaryota; kingdom Metazoa; phylum Arthropoda; class Malacostraca; order Decapoda; family Palaemonidae; genus Palaemon; species Palaemon carinicauda. Next base: position 60,319,254 of record NC_090760.1, on the reverse strand, counting down.
TTACGACAAAGGCAACAGAGCTAACGGCCACAGTTGCTGTCTATCGCTTCTCAAGTCTCAACGCTTGTAGTGTAGTCTTCAGTGGACTTAATCAGGATGAAGAGAATTTAATTTGATTAACGAAGCCGTTCCTTCCCAGCATTTAATGAAGTGGATGAATTAATCAAGCGAAGTTTGGATGAGTATCATATAATATTTAGTTACCTTGGATGGGATAATTCGCTAGGGATATGCATATCTGTGCGTGGGATTCCGTGACTGGGTAAAATCAAATATTTATATGTGGTATCGTGGTTTACCCGTGCCTATTGTAATCCGAACTCGGTAAGAACTTCATATGAAACCAAGTAAGTAATAATTGGGGCAAAAGCTCAATAGAATATAGTATGACCATTTATCTTTGTAACACAACGCAATGAATTCCTAATGTAGAGAAAGGGTCTTGAGTTCTCTTAACGAATCTGGTAATTAGTAATTTTTTGAATGACTATAGTCATTATATGTTGTTGCTTGTTTGACCCTAATAAGTAACGATATGTGGTGCCGTGACCAGGATTTGTGAGATTTTTTGATAATTTCTAAAGTTTGAACGCCGGTCATATGATAATATTTTGGTTTAGTCACATGTACGATTAATACCGTTGGTGATTATATTGGACATTTACGCAGGGTTTTCCTGCTAATAACTATGTTGTGTTGATGTTTTGCTGTTAATGCCTACCCTCCTTAACCTTGTTGAATCCTTTTGTTTTTGCGCGTTTCTTTAAATTGGTATGCGGTACCCTGCTTACATAACCAGACGGGGTTAACCCTTTCTCTTTGTGTGGTGTCGTAAGAAACAGTAAATAGTTTTTTTTTCTCGCGCTATTTGTAGGTTAGAGGCATTTCAGGCTTGATTAAAACGGTTTCTAATATGAAGTTTGATTAAATTAGTAAGGCCTTGTCCTGCTTGCCTTAAGTCTTAAATTTGGTTTTGTTATTTTCCTTTACTTTGAATTAATGTAAATTTTCTCTTGTTAGAATATCTCTTATTTAACAATTTAATAATGAATCGTAAAGTAGCTATTGTGGGACATTCTCATGTCACCCACATGAAGAATTGTTTATTCTTTTTTTTGTGATAGTTTGCCATTATTTGAACCCTTAGAATATAGGACATTTGGTAGACCAGGGGCTGTTACAACCAACCTTATGACACCTGGCCTGATAACCGAACTTACTACCTATGGGCCTAGTATCACTATCTTGTTCATAGGTAGCAATGACTTAGATGTACCAGGAGATAACCCTAACCCGGTGAATAGTGTTCACAAAAATATTCTAGGATTGGTAGAGAGTCTACATACAATCAATAATTCACAGGTTTTTGTTATGTTAATGGAAATACGTAAAACACCATCTAGAATATCTGCCGAAAACTATCAAAAGAGAAAAAACTGTTTAAACAGGAAATTAAAGCGAGATACAAGAATTAGGGTGATCCCTACTTTATTATCAGAAAGTGATGTAGCCAGAGATGGGATTCATTTCAATCATAAAAGCTATAAGGCGTTGGCTCAACGTATTTGCATTGAGTCAAACAAATATGTGAAAAGTAAAGGGTGGTAGAAGGTGTGTAGGATCGTGGTCCTTCTCCTTCAGATTTAGGGCTGGGTTAAGTATTGGACAGAGCCTGCACATTCCACTACGTACGAATAATAAAATTTCTCCTTTTCATTGTTTAATTTGCGTGGAAATTGTTGGGTGATGAGTCACCTTTGTGAAAATTTGCTAATTTAAAACTTTTGAACCCAGTTATTATAGTTGGATGCATATTTATTATTTATTAAAAATTTGAATATATTGTATTTGTATTGTTTGAGTTTGGTCTTGTCACAATGGAGTCGTTGAAGCGTAGACGTGGCGGTTATAAATCCGTTATCACACGTTTTATTGGGAAGATGACCGAAGTGATCGATTCAACAGATATTAATGCTATAACTTCCCTTAGGGATTCTATTTTAGATAATTTGAACAAAGTTCTTGCTTTGGATGAAGAAATTTTGGATTTAGTTAAAGAAGAAGAAATGTCTGATGAAATGATATATCAAGCTGAATATGCAAGAGACGTCCGTACACATATGGGCAAACTCAATAGCTTTATTACTAACAATTTGAAGTTACTAAATCCTCAATGGCAACCACCGCCACTACCCACAGCCAGTATTAGATTACCCAAACTGGATCTTTCGTATTACTCTGGAGATATATTAGAATGGAATTCCTTCTGGGAACTATACGAGGTGTCAGTACACCAGTGGAAAGACTTGGAACCAATTCAGAAGTTTTCCTATTTACGAAGTGCGCTCACATGAGAAGCTTCGAAATTAATCTCGGGATTTAAATTTGAGGCCGCCAATTATCCACAAGTTGTAGCTCTTCTCCTATCCACTTATGGAAAGAGAGATGAAATTAAGCATGTTCTGGTGAGAAGATTGCTAGAAATGCAGTCTCCTACTGCCAATTCAGAATCATTGCAAACTTTCAGAGCTAATTTTGAATGCTCAATAAGATCGCTGGAAAGTGAAAGGCTTGAATTAAATGAACTTTATGTTATTTTGCTCTATACCAAATTGCCTCAAAGCGTGAGTGAGACTGTGAAGCGTAGGTGTGGAGACGATTGGTTGGTATTAGACACCTTTAGGAAATACCTAGAAGAGGAGATTTGCAATCTAAGAACTTTTGTTTCGACTGATGTAAATAAAACTGAAACTCTGTCGTCAATATCTACATTCACGGTAAATCAACCGCAAGCTGTTAGACCGAAAACCAAGGGAAATGTGAATAAGTCCAGTCATCAGCAATCCACAAGATGTGCTCTTTGTGATAAAGAACCTTGGTGGACTCAGTGCAAAACTTACGCAACCAGAGATGAAAGGTTGAATCGTATCAGAGCTTTGCAGTTATGTTTTGTGTGTGCTTCTAAGAAGCATTTTAGTGTGGATTGTGACAAATCAAGTTGCAATAATGGTTGTAATTTGAGACATCATCGCATCTTGTGTGATAGGGACCAAACAACAAAGCAAAGCAAGAATAAACAATGCGGTGTACAAGTGGGAACACTATCAGTAAATGACCAGGAGAAACCAGATAAATCAGGTAAGCAATCCATATTACCGACAGCAACAATTCCTCTGAAAGGGAAGAAAGGTCGAATGGTACGACTTAGAGGGCTGTTGGATACTTGGGCCGAGAGGACATTTATTAAAAAATCGGCTCTAGAGAGACTGCAATATAGGTCCAAAGGAGTTGAAAAGATTGCCTTGAGAGGTTATCTAGCTAGTAAACCTGTTCATGAATACGAGTTGATAAGCGTCCCATACCGCATAAAGGCAAGTTGATAATAATGGACTGCATAGTGGTGGATGAGCTGCCAGAATATGCGAAGAAATTCGACGTTAAGAGAAGTTTAAAGTCGTTATGTAAAACTAAGATCAGCTTGGCTGATAAAGATTTTGATTTGCCTGTTGAGAATCAATCAACTATTGAATTGTTGATAGGGGTTGATAATGTTTATAATATTTTGCATCCAGGGTTCAAAAGGGTTAGAAATTTAATATTGTTGCCGACCATATTTGGTTATGTGGTGTCAGGCACATGTAGTGCTCCCCCCACTAGGGAAACTCAGGAGACAATTTTGAAGCTAGCTGTACAAACTGGAGGAATTGAAGCTACTGATAATGAAAATCCCAAGACTGATCTGGACGCATTGTGGAGTTTGGATAGACTGGGAATAGATTGCAGTGAGTTGCGAGAACAAGACCAGAGGGTCTTAAAGGACTTTGAGAGCACTATAACCTATTCTGAAATTGATAAACAGTATGTTGTGGCGTTGCCGTGGAGAACCAATAGATTCAGATTGAAGACAAATTTTGGTTTAGCCATGAGTAGACTTCGACAGCAAAGCATCAAGTTTCAGAAGGATGTGGATTACTTGGATCATTATCAAAAAATCTTGCAAACGCAAGAAGATAGAGGATTCATTGAAAGGGTAATCTATAATAAATCTGATGTGGATTGTCATTACTTGGCACATCATGGAGTGCTTAAAGACAGTGCCACTACTCCAATAAGAATAGTGTTTGATTGCTCATCAAAACAAGGTAAAAAAGGATTAAGCATGAATGATTGTCTATGTACTGGACCACACGTAACGGCTGATCTACTCAGAGTCCTGCAGCAATTTAGAACTAACACCTTTGCTTGCATTAGTGATATTGAGAAGGCATTTTTAATGGTACAGTTTCGTGAAGAAGATCGCAATTATACGCATTTTTTATGGTTGGAAAATCCAACAGATCCCAATAGTAAATTAATAGTATACAGATTTAGAGTAGTATTATTTGGAGCTACATGCTCACCTTTTCTTCTAAATGCAACCATCAATCATCACATGTCCACTTTGGTCTCGTGGTTACCCCGGTCCAAGACAGTGGATGTAGTGGAAAGACTGAAGAAAGGTTTGTACATAGATAATTTGCAATTTACGGCTAATGGTGAATCTGAGTTGATGGATTTATATTTCAATGCCAACAAAATATTTGCTCAGACTACTTATATTTGAAGGAGTGGGTTAGCAATAGTGAGTCTATACAAACTATTGCTGCTGCTATTCAAATTGAAGCCAAACAAAACCAAATTCATAAAGTATTGGGATTGAATTGGGATATAATTAAAGACGTTTTAACTATCAATCCAACTCATATTAATAGATCGAGTCAAACAAAGAGAGAGATTTTCAGTACCGTTGCCCAAATATACGATCTATTGGGATTGCTTCTCCCTGTTACTATGAGAGCAAGGATATTTTTGCAGAAATTGTGGAAGGAACATCTGGATTGGGACGAACAACTCGCCAACCCGCTACAAGAGGAATGGAGTGAAATACGCAAGGACTTGGAGAAGTGTTTTGAAATATCCTTTCCTAGGAGTGCTAGCCTAGGAACTGGTGATACCTTGCACATATTCCGCGATGCTAGCGAAACTTCATATGGTTGTGTGGCCTATAGAGCAAATGGTGAAAGCTCTAATATAATTTTAGCAAAGGGCCGAGTGGCGCCCATTAAGGAATTGACAATTCCGAAATTGGAACTAATGGCATTGTTGCTAGGAGCAAGAATGACAAAATTTATTATTGACTCCTTTGATGAGAAGGAATTTAAACAATTATATGTCTGGTCAGACAGTAAAGTCGCCCTTAGCTGGATTGTGTCCAGTAATGTTCTGCCTGTGTTTGTGAGAAACAGAGTAATTGAGATTAACTCTCTGATTCCGGGGTCAGTCCTCTCTTACGTACCATCATCAGAAAACCCCAGTGATTGGTTGACACGGGGAAAGAGTGCTAAGGTGTTAGCAAAGAACTCCTTTTGGTGGGAGGGACCCCCTTGGTTAAAAAATCACACTCTGCCAACTGATAGGTCATGGGTTGGGTGTACACATAAACAAGGTGAACAGAACATTGTGGTCAATGTTGGAGGGGACATAGATGCAACACTCCTGCTGGATTGGGAAAGATTCAGCAGAGCTGACAAGGTCTTTAAGACCATAGCTTGGATAATGCGATTTGTAAAGAATTGCAGACTAGCAACCAATGACAGAAAAACTGGTAGTTTGACTTTGGAAGAGTTACAAGAAGGAAAGGTCAAAACAATTATTCTCGTGCAGAGAGAGTACTTTCCAGAAGAATATAAAGCCCTAAAAAGGGAGGAAACAAACCCAAAATTGACATTAATTCGCCAGTTGAATTTGTTTTTGGATAATAATGTAATGAGATGTAGAGGCAGGTTGGAACATGCAACACTGCCTGAAGAAGTCAAATTTCCTACTTTACTGCCAAAGGGTTGTGTTCTGAGTAAGTTGTTAATAAGACGACATCATGTGATGCAAGCGCACATGGGGGTGAACGCTACTGTAGCTAGTGTAAAACAGGAGTTCTGGATACCACAGCTGCGACAACTGGTCACGAGCGTGTTACATCATTGCGTGATCTGTAAGAAAGTTCAAGGAAAACCATATAAAACTAATATAATGCCCCCATTGCCAGAATTCCGGGTACAACGGAAACAACCTTTTAGCATTACTGCGGTGGATTACACGGGGCGTTATGGATTAAGGAAGGGAAGCAAAATTCGGAGAAGGTGTATGTCATACTATTCACATGCCCGATCACTAGGGGTATACATCTGGAAGTAGTCAGAAATCAGTCCGCTGACTCATTCCTCATGGCCTTCCGGAAGTTTACCAGCCGTAAAGGCTTTCCTTCACTAATGTTGAGTGACAACGCCACTACTTTTGTAGCAGCATCTGAATATCTGAAAACAATGGCAGAGAACCCCCTTTTTCAAAACCATCTGGAGAAAATAGAGTGTAAGTGGAAATTTATACCAGCGAGAGCACCTTGGTTTGGTGCAATCTGGGAGAGATTGATCGGACTATTGAAAACCTGTATGAAGAAGGTAATTGGTCGAGCTCTTCTCAGTTATGATGAATTATCCTGCATTTTGGTGGAATTGGAATCCATCATAAATGTCAGGCCACTAAGCTACACCTCGGGGGACCTTGATCAGAAGAAGATTTTAACTCCCAATCACCTGATCTTGGGTAGGAAATTAATATCCTTTCCCAAAGAAACTATTAATTGGGATGAGGTATCTGAAGACCCATTGTATAGTAAAACTGAAAATATAGAAAGAAGATTCATTTACATATCCAAATTGTGTGATCAGCTATGGAAAAGATGGGAAAATGAATATTTGATTTCGTTAAGAGAGACTCATCGAATTGGAGTCCAACATAATTCTTGGCCCAAAATAGGAGATGTCGTCCTCGTACATGATGAAGGACCAAGAAACAAATGGAAGTTGGATCAGGTGATTCAGGTGCATGTAGGGTCTGACAATGTAGTTAGGGTAGCTACCCTCAAAACCTCCCATGGCCAGATCATGCGTCCCATTGTGAAGTTGTACCCGTTAGACTTATGGCAAGAAGTTGAGACTCCTGATCCTGCCAAATTTCCTGAAGTGAGTACCCGACCATCCAGGAAGGCTGCTCGGGTGGCTGCAGAAACTAGAAAAGATTTGATTCAAAAGGGACTGTTGTAAATACTTGTATATTATAAATTTTGTGGCGGGGAATATGTCGTTACTTACAATAACGACATGGGAAATCAATTGTTATTGAATATCTATGTTCATATTGTATATGGAAAATGTTCTTTTTGCGTTGAGTGGAAATGTGCAGGTTTCTGTAAAAATGAAGGTTTTGTTTATATTTAATTGTAATAAGCATTGTTACCAAGGAATATTGTCTTGTGAATAGTTGTATAAGTGGTTAACAATGCGATGTAAGTTGTTTGAATAGTTTCGTTCGGTTTGCGTTGAATAGTTGGTTTCGTTTGTTTTGTTGTTTTCTTATGTCGTGAGAAAACGAAGCGGAAGTCGTGACTTTGGGAGAGAGAGCAAACGCATTATTTTTACGACAAAGGCAACAGAGCTAACGGCCACAGTTGCTGTCTATCACTTCTCAAGTCTCAACGCTTGTAGTGTAGTCTTCAGTGGACTTAATCAAGATGAAGAAAAGTTAATTTGATTAACGAAACCATTCCTTCCCAGCATTTTATGAAGTGGATGAATTAATCAACCGAAGTTTGGATAAGTATCATTTAATATTTAGTTACCTTGGATGGGATAATTCGCTAGGGATATGCAT
>NC_090760.1:60306508-60309008 GCF_036898095.1 Palaemon carinicauda | reverse complement strand
AAATGGACTGCTAATTGGGAGGCCGTTGATACAGTTATTGGGACATTCATTGGTGAAGTACTTAATGACTGAAATTCAGTCGACAGTGCTTCCTTTTAATGGTGGTGAGTAATTCACAAAGCATTTAAACCTAAAAATAATTTTTATAAAGAAAGGCCTTTTCATTAAAGCCTCTACTGAAATCAAGTAAAGTAGAATGTATTTCATTATCAGTTAATCTCTTTATTACTTTTTTTGTATTTTGCTTTTCCCCTAACATTAATATCAATAGATTTGATTATCTATGTCTTCTGTCGTATGAAATTAGGCTCTTTATGAATAGCCTTTATATGTATGATGTAATTTTTAATGAATTTTCTATAATAAGAATTAGAATAATAGGCTGATAATATTTCGATAATGTTCTAAGGTCGTCGTTCTCTGAGTAGGTTTGCTTTTATGTTTGTTTGTAAGTGCGTATGTATTTGTGTGCTAGCTGTAGGAATATGAGAGAGAGAGAGAGAGAGAGAGAGAGAGAGAGAGAGAGAGAGAGAGAGAGAGAGAGAGAGAGAGAGAGAGAGAGAGAGAGAGAGAGAGCCTGATGAAGAATTTTGAACTTTTTTTATTTGGTTAGAATTGAAAATTGTAAGTTGAATCATGTAATATGTATTTTTCTGTAATTAATTTTCGCATACATGTTTACTTGTCACAACCTGACTGACAACTTTATACCCGAATCAATTGCAACTTGCTACTAAATCTACCTATTTTCAAAATTGGTAATTTGTTTCTTTGAGTATTCCTGATAGATTTGCCCTTACATAATGAGTGTGTTGTTAATGATAATTGGATTTTGATCTATAAATAAATACATCTCATCCTATAAAATCTATTCCTATCTGTATTCGTAGAGCAACTATTAATAGAAAATGTTTTCTTTCCACATGCTTAATTATCCCTTTTCGTTGCGGGTTGATGTAATCATTACTTTGTTAAAATTACATTTCTACTAACAGCTGTTGTGCCACAATGCATTGTCACAACAGGCCTTTTTTCCATCTTCCAATCACGGAGCATTGATGACCGTTAAAGGAATGCGCTTAGGGCAATTGCATCGATTCCCCAAGATTCCCGAGGGATCGGTTATCGAAGAAGACACGAAAAGAACTTTTGAGAACATGGCTCAGGGGACAATCGGAAATGAATGTCGTCCTGGAATAAGTTCGAGGGGATGAAGCTGACGGGGAGCTTTTATGGTTTTCATCAAACTTTCTTCTTCTTCTTTTTCTTCTTCTTCTTCTTCTTCTTCTTTTGCTCACTATACCTTGAATGTTCTTCTATCTCGTGGACGTATTTAAGCTGCTAGTCCAATTTCATTCGCTGTTTCAAATTACGGAAAAGCCTTTAGTGAAGACCATTTAGTAAAGAGAAATTAGATATTTTCCGTTATGCAAAAATTTGCAATAATCTAAAAGCCCGTTGGGGAAAATATTAATCGTTCCGTCGCAAATTTTCATAATATATAGCCTGCCATTTCCTTGTCCCTATATCCATAAAATGAATATTGATGATATATTCAATTTTAGATTAATTTTCTTTTTGTTTATATCTCATATATATTTAGCAAATTGAAATGATTGCCTTTATGTCGCAATCAAAAATCAATTGCATGAAAGGCATGGGAAAAAATATCTGTCAATTTCAAAGAAGTTAACGTTATGAGCCATAGTTTGTGCAAAGTAGAGAGATACATTTTATTCATGCTTTCCAGCGTTTGATCATTTTTTTTATATGAAAATAAAAGAGGAGGAATTCATAGCTTTTGAAATGATCACTTACATCATCAGATCTGAAAATAAGATGGGATGGGTTAGAATTATTGCAATTATGTTTTAGAAACTTTTTTATCAAACCTCATGACAAGCTAGCACAATTTTATTCTAGTCAAAGGCTTTGATAAATTAAAAGGATTGGTGGCAAAAAGACCATCCTTGAAAGATATTATTTCGAAAACCATGAATAGTAGCCATTATCAATCAAGAACAGAATTCCAAGGTGTATCCTCATTCCCTCGATGCAACAGGGTATTAAATGACAGTCCACTCCTCTAAAATTGCACAAAGCTTACCACGTCAAGGACAGTGAGGCTTAAACAACCAAGTCCAAAAAGGAGAGCTGTGAACATTAGAACCATCGCCGGCCAAAACAGGAAAGTTGGCAATGTTGCGGAGAGAAGGAAAATTAATACCTTATGTGTATCCTACAATAGACCAAATGGAGTGGATGCAAGACAAAAATGGTTGAAAAGATTATAGCTTACCGTATATTTTAGTCGAAAAAAGGGGTGAATGAAGAAGGATTTATCAATGTTGAAAGGAAGATCTTTGGAAAAATCTAGATAATATTGTTCTGTGGAAAACACATTTTGAATCAAATAAATGGTGATCTAAATGGGAGCATTGGATGTAATCAATGTAATAATTCAGGATTTACCAGAAAATATATATGAAAGAAATGAAGG
>NC_090760.1:60296508-60301508 GCF_036898095.1 Palaemon carinicauda | reverse complement strand
AAAGAAATAATATAAGCGACCCAGCAGAATTCTCGTTCACCCGTAATATCATCTTGCACGCAATTTATCGAACCAAACGTACCTTCGAATTTAATAGTGCAAATAAAGAAAACATTACCGGGATCTGTAATATTAATCCTTTCCGACACTTTGAAAACTAACGGATTGTCTGTCACACAAGCTATTTATACAGTAGGCTCACATCAACAATGTAATATTGAAGTCTGTAATCATTTCAATAACGCTTTAGTAATTCACAAAAATCAACATATCTTGGATGTAGAAGTTTATAAACATCGTATTCTTACCGTTGCTGAGATCAATCACTCTCAATCAGTTGCGGATGAATCCCTTTTGCGGTCTATTAAAAATAAAATCAATAAAGACATTCAAGACGAAGAAATTCAGCAGAAAATTTTTGGACTTTTAACTAAATATCATGATGTTTTTTCCACTACGGATGGATCCTTAGGAAAAACAGATGTGATCGAGCATCAAATAAGGTTAAAGGACAAGCAGAAAATTATCTATGTACCCTCGTACAGACTCCCTATGAAATTCCAGAATGAAATAAATGATGAAGTAGGTAAAATGCTAGAAGAAGGAGTCATTAGGAAATCAAACAGCCCTTATAATTTTCCTTTAATAATTGTACCGAAAAAAGATCGAACATGGAGTATCTGCGTCGACTTTCGTCGTCTAAACGAGGAGACGATCCCTGATCGATTCCCAGTGCCATGTACTGACGATATTTTGTCTTTGTTAGGTCAGAATAAATATTTTACCAGTTTGGACTTACTTAAAGGCTTTCACCAGATATCATTAGAAGAAGATAGTATCCCATACACAGCCTTCAGCACAGCCAGGGGACATTATAAATTTTTACGGATGCCTTTTGGTTTACGTTGTGCTCCTATAACATTTACAAGAATGATTAACAAAGTGTTTGGAGACTTGTTAGGGGATATATTGCATGCCTATATGGATGATCTTGTAATCTTTTCCAACACCTTAGAAGAACATCTACGTAAGTTAGAACTAGTACTACAGAGATTAAGACAACATAACTTAAGGGTAAAGATTAGTAAGTGTGAATTTTTCAAAACAGAATTAATATGTTTGGGTTTCATGGTGTCAAGCCAAGGTCTTAAAGTAGTCCATGATAAGGTGTCGGCTATACTTAATTTTCCCATACCTACTAATGTCAAGGGAATACAGCAATTTCTGGGTTGTAGTGGATATTACAGGCGTTTTATACGCAACTATTCAATAATAGCCGCTCCTTTAACTGATCTTACGAAGAAGAGCGTAGATTTCATATGGTCTGAGCAACATCAACAGGCGTTTAATACTTTGAAAGATGAACTGTGTAGTTTTCCTATCTTAAAATTTCCTGACTTCGGTAAGGAATTCTTCATTGCAACAGACGCCTCAGACTTAGGAGTAGGAGGGGTATTGCTTCAGCAATATGATAAACAATTTTTCCCGATAGCTTTCTATAAACAAGTAATAAACAAGGAAGGGCTAGCTATTGTTAATTCACTAGTGCATTTTAAGTTCATAATTTACGGTTATCCCGTTAAGGTTCTTACTGACCATAAACCACTAACAGAGTTCTTTAAAGGCTTCAACCACAGCCCTAAATGAACTCGGTGCCATTTGATCATTCAAGATTTTGGCGCAAGAATCGGGTATTTACCTGGGAAAGCAAATATCATTGCGGATGCATTATCACGCAACCCCGTGTCATCTTGTACGGAGCCTTTAGCTGAATTAATAGATATATCAACATCCATGCCTATTGTTAAAACGATATCTGAATAAGAAGATTTAGGCTGGAGCGCTGAATTGTTACAGACTGAGCAAAGAAAAGATCAGAAAATAGAAACTATTATAAATGCTTTGAAAGGCAATCATAAGGAAAAGGAATATATAAAGTATAAGCAGCAGAATTATATAATCAAAGATAATATTCTGTGTAGGACTGTGACAAGGAAAACCCGCAATACACCACATGTAACTAACGACCAGGTAGTAGTACCAATCTCACTTATTTCCACTGTCCTGAATTGGTTGCATTCAAATCCATTACATGGACACCCGGGGTTCTCATTAATGTCACAGAAAGCCAAATCATTGTTTAATTGGTATACGATGCTTACAGATATAAAAAGACACATAGCTAATTGTCGCACATGTCAGGAAAACAAAGGGCATACGAAAACACCTGTCAGCCTAGGAGCTTATCCTGTGCCCAATCAACCCTTTGAAAGAATACATTTAGATTTGTTAACAGGATTTTACGAGTCAGACAGAGGAAATAAGCACCTCTTAGTAATTATAGATGCTTTAACTCGATATACAGAACTAATAGCGCTTAAAACTAAAACTGCGATTGAATGCGCTAGGAAGTTTTACGAGTGTTACATTTGTAAACATGGAATTCCACACATGATAATCTCAGACTCGGGTGGTGAATTTAATAATCACTTTCTTACCTCATTGTGTGAATTCCTCAGCATAAAGAAAATAAATACCATGATATATCACCCAGAGTCGAATGGGCTAGTGGAAAGAGCAAATAGGAAGATATTAAATATATCAAGAGTAACACTAGGGGGATCAGACCCCAACTGGGATATTGCAATACCGGCGGCACTGAGTACTCTGAATCATTCATATCATATATCAATTAAAATGTCACCGCATGAAGCATTGTATGGTACCCCAGTTAGAACGCCTTTCCATGTATTAACGCCTACAACTAATCTATCAAATCCTTTAAAAGAATATATAAATGCAAGTATAAGTCGATATGATATCCTTCGAAAGAATTTAGAAGAATCATAAATCATAATGAAAAGGAATCATGATAAAACAGCGAAACCAACTAAAACATATACCGTGGGTGATAACGTATATATTCAAATCAATGTACGAAAAGGGCTCAATTATAAACTAACACCTAAGTTTGAAGGCCATTTAACATTTTGGAAACATTAACGGCCAATAGGTTTAGAGTTCAAAACGTATCCCAACCCACGGATGAGAGAATAGTACCATTGGCTCACATAAGAAATTAAAAAGAAAAGAGAGGGAAAGAAGTGAGGGAAAATTTTTTTTTATTTTATGTGATTAAAAGTTTTCTTTTTAATACAGGAGTAATTACATATATTTTTCTCATTACAGGTTTCCAAGATGAATTTTTTGTCGTTGGGAGTGATATTTTTCGCTCAGACATTTTTCTCGTGTGGGATGAGCTCTAAAACTAAAAGTATAAATTTTAAATATGGCACTATAGTTGAAAGACAAGAAGACGTTTTTATTACATCAACCAACGTAGTTGTAGAAGTGAATATGCAAGCAATTTTTCATCAAGAGAATGATGTCACTAGCTTAAGAACCGCCATTTCAAGGTTTGCTGCCTCATTGGATGAGTTGCATAGAAGACATTTTCATTTGACTACAGAGAGTTTGCTTGGATCAACATTAAAAGTTGCAGAGATGATATCTGATGACTTGAAAAATAAGACTTACGAGACAGGATCTTTGGCTTATGACCTTTTGATGTGGACTGTAGGACACGAACATAAAGAAAGACGAAATCCGTTTATTTATGCTGCATTAAACATCTTTGGGTCTGTTGCAAGTATAGGTTTAGGAATTTCCAATCGTCTTAAAATTAGTAATCAAAATAAGAAAATTGAGTTCTTGACTCATGAAGATGAATTGATTATGTCAGAACTAAGGAATCAGTTAGCTTCAATCAATAAAATTATGGATTTAGTAAATGAACATTCAAATAATATCATTCAGATTATGGAAGTACAGGATTTGTTGGCAACGTTAACGTATTATTATTCAAAGATAGATCACATACATAACAGAATTGCACATTTCATTGAGAAATCCAAGGATTATGTAGAAGCTATAACGTTAACAACTAAAGGTGTACTGTCACCCCATTTGTTGCCTATAAATTACTTAAAGTTAATTCTGGAGAACGGAAGGGATAAACTAGGCTATGTCCCTTTGTTAGACGAACATAGGGTAGAATTTTATTACAGCCTAATTACAGTAAACGTTGATAATAACAAGATTAGGATTACAATTCCCTTTGATTCTTCTGATGCCTGGCAATCTTACAGGATATCACCATTTCCGACTTTCATGACGAATCACTCAAATCCAGTAATATCCAGTTTGACAGGACACGTATTGATTTCCCCAGACAAGGAATCATATACGGTCATTAAAGACTTAAATCAATTAACTCACTGTTCAGACGCAATGGATAGAAAAATATGTACAGCTGACTCATTTGAATTCCATAAAAACTTAATGGATTCATGCGAGTTAGGTATAGTGCTAGACGGTGCTCTCTCCCATACAAGTGAAAATTGTCTGGATAAGCTTTATCCCTTTGACAATATTGAGTTAAATTGCAGACTGAACAATGGCTCGTGGATACGATACGACAAGGACGGCTTCAATGTATCATGCCCTGACGGATCTACGTCCTTCGCCCACATCTTCGTTGCAGCAGATGGTTGTATCGGGACTTCCCCCAATTCCATGGTGACTGGTCTACGGACACTCATCAGAGAACGAGCCTACTTCGCGAACTTCACCTGGACCTCTACAATGCCAGCACTACCTCTCCCGTACAACAGACAGGTTGCAAAGCGGTTGATGAAGCTTACCGAAATGGACCACCTGTCACCGACTTATAAGGAAATCCTTCACCCCATACTACTAGCAGGACTGGTTCTCACGGTGATGATATTTATCGCTGTGAACATCCTTGTTTGGCGTAGGTTACGGTGCAGCAGGCAGCTACAATAGAACGTTTCGCTATGTCCAGACAAAACTCCTTATTTAATTCAGTTTAAAGCCGTTTGAAGTGGCCACCTCATTCGCTAAATGAGTAAATTGCTCTGGAAAGTGTGTTTGTAAGAAAAGCTGTTAGTACGCTAGTAATATGTAATTGAAGAAATTAT
>NC_090760.1:60286508-60291508 GCF_036898095.1 Palaemon carinicauda | reverse complement strand
AGTCTTGGAACATAGCGTGTAACATGAGTACTTTGGATGCCAATCGATCCTGCCTTTGGAAAAGGTGTGTTTCATTACTTTTAAACAGTTAAAATGAGCCCTCATGGCAGGTTCATCAAGTTGGGTAAATTGGCTAAAGGTTATAAACTCCTTATACAACCTGACTGAATACAACAGTATCATGAAAAGTTAATAAGATTCATAACAAGAATCCAACATATCAATTCTATCTGTTATTAACAAATATAACAGGTTACAGAAAAGGTAAAGTAAGCCACGACCGAAAAACTAGGAAACGGGGTTACTGAAGAGATGGGAGGATGGTCAAGACAGAGGGGTGAAGTAGAGGGGAGGGACGGGATATTGTAGGTATTCGAATTGCTTGACTTACTTAACCGATTCATCTGGCTTAACCTTCATTATGACATATGCCAATGTATTATTATATAAAACATTAGGGGAAGATCTATAGAGTGCTGTGTCAAAGGACTATTCTGATCTAGTAATTAGTACGGGAGATGTTAAAGCAAAACACACTAATCTTCTGCCAGAAATGCATAATAATCTTCAGAGAAGTTTGTTCAATCTTATGAAGACTTTTATTACTCTGACAAAGACCAAAAAATGGACCCTCCAGAAACTTAAACCTGTCACAATATGTAATTACTGTATATTAAAGAACCACCCAACAAGCATTCACACAAAAAAGTAATTTAAAGAGATAATAATCAACACTGGTTCTAAACAATGTTTACAAAATACTTAAAGTACCAAATAACTCTATTTACCAAGTGATGAAAAAATTAACGTGATATACAAAAGGTTTCTGCAGAAATAAAGCAGTTGCTTCCTCAACCAGGCATAGAAAATATTTGTTTATCAAAATAAACCATTCCTATAAATGCAGAAGCAACAAATCACATTTATGATATATGATATACTTTCGAGTCCTTTGATCCACCTAAAGGACACTAGTATTGTACGGTAGAACAATACTAGTTGCTCTACCGTATGGAAACCATTATATCTAATTAAATGGACGTAGTTCAGTATATATATATATATATATATATATATATATATATATATATATATATGTATATGTATATATATATATATATATAATATATATATATATATATATATATATATTTATATATATATATATGTATCTATATAAATATATATATATAAATATATATAAATAAATATATATATATATATATATATATATATATATTTATACATATATATAAATCTATATATATATATATATACATATATATATATATATATATACATATATATATATATATATATATATATATATATATATATATATATATTTATGGACGTAATTCTGTACAGTATATATATATATATATATATATATATATATATATATATATATATATATATATATATATATATATATATATAAATATACATACATATATGTATATATATACATATATATATATATATATATATATATATATATATATATATATATATATATATATATATATATATATATATATATATATAATTTATATTTTTATTTATATAGGGAGAGGATTGCCTTTGTGACGTGCATTTCTTATAGGAATCCTCATATTCTCTCAAATAATCTAAGTATTCAGGTGTAAGCCTTTGGTTAAAGAAACGATGAATATTCCTTTGCTTCATATTTTATTCACTGTAGAACTGTTTCAACAAAAAATTCTTAACAAGTGATTATTAGTTAACATAAGTTTAAATATCCTTTTATATACGAAGCCCTACGAATATTATAATTAACTATGACGAAATTATTTACTATAAAGAGTGAAAAACTTTAGAAATTAAACATCAGAAGGTAAAGTAATTTCTTTTTCAAAATTCAAGGATCCGTAGAATATCAAGAGTACAATAGCTGATTTCATACTTTTATACATAAACAGTATATGCATATGTATGCGAGCAAACACATAAACACATGCTCGGACTTGCACCGCTACAGAGATTATCCATATCACTGTATGTATAATGTTGGTGCCCGGAGAGCGATGCTTACAGTATCTGCTACTATAAGTTTGCTGTAGTTTTTCTCCTTGTGAACTGTAGGTCGGTCATCTTGCTGGAAATATGTAGGTTTTGACACGAATGTTAATTAAGAAAGTCTTAAACGAGGAAAGGTTGCATGTAAGTGGGCATCAGCGGTGGTTTGTAAGAGTCAGTGCGCACGAAGACATGCGTTGCAGTGTTTAAATGTCTTTGTATGCGTTTCTTTGCTGGGGGCTTGTATGTCTGGCAGCAGGGAGTAAATTTCCACATTATGGGACGTAGGTGCTGGAGATTGCTAAGGAGGTTGCAGACGGGAAACATTCAGCAGAAATTACCATACACCATGCAAGTTGCTGAGAAATCAAAGGAATCCTTAGGAGAGGTTCATAATCCCAGAAGAACCTAGGGAAGCTAACTAATCCAGTTGGTGTTATTACAGTGGGACATCAAAGCTCCTTTGAGGTGCAATGAAAACATTCAACCATTCCATTGGCTGTAGGGTTGGAGGAGGTTTTCTGATGTAGGATTATGCCCAGAAAAATTTATCAATGATACCCACAACTGAGAGGTAGGTGTGTTACCCCTGTCAGAAGTAATATGCTCAGGGATACCAAATCTTGCTATCCACCCTGGAGGTAAGGCAGATGTACATGAGGCGGACGTTGCAGTTTGCATAGGGCCAATGAGTAGGCGGACAATGATGGTAGATTGGTAAAGGTGTCCTTGGGATATGGGTAGGTGCTCTACTATATTGACGAGGATGTGGGCAAAACAACGATGAAGTTGAAGAAAGGTATCAACTCCTGAATCCATGCGTCAATGTACTTTTGAAGTTTGTCAAAACGTACAGTCATGTACCCAATCCTTCGCATCCTTAGTAATGCCGTGGCAAATAAACTTGGCCTTTATTAGCTTTGTAGTAGATTGGAGTTATTAATGTAAGGGGCAATAAATGAAATCAAACACCTGTAGGCACATGGGGCCCGGTATCCATAGGCATTGCCATCCAGTAATCATATCACAGAGGAATTTGACATTTTAGTTGTCTAGGGCAATTTCTTCCCAATGGATGTCCTGCTTGCTTTCCGTGGGGCTTCTGCCAAGTCCTTGCAATCTAATCCCACCTGTATGGCTGCTATTGTGTTTCTTGACAGGGCATCGATAACAGGATTTGTTTTCCCAGGGATATGTTGAAAGTCACTGTTGTATTCAGCCATGGCTGATAGAAGGCACAGACGGGTGGAACTTGCATTTCGCTTAATACCTAACAGCTACCTCGCAACATTGCTCACTCTACGGTCAGCAATGTCATGAAGTCGATATACTGGTTTCGTTATTATGTGACAATTATTATCCGATTTGTTTGCAAACCCATGGTAACACATGAGGTATTGGTGAATTTATGCGATTTACCAAGTGCCCGTTGTAGTTTACATTGTATTCGATTTACCATTACTTCCAAGCTCACATGAACTTTCTTTTAGCATCCAGTTATTATGACCACTGTTTGATTCCCTTTACTTTGGAAAGGGCATTAGGCATATTTCTCGGTTGCAAATAATAAAAACTATTCCACTTTAGCAATATATTGTCTTTGTGATACTGTCGACTGCTGCCTATTTGTTGATGGAGCTTGGTTGCTATTAAGAGGATGTTATTGAGGTTGATAGGTGAGGAGTTTATCTATGGGTGAGGAAGACCAAAGTGTATCTCACTCTAACTTTTGATAACCCGATCTATTGTTCATTGTATAGCGATATACAGTTGTTAGGATGTAAGTATATTTCTAAAGTAATCAATTACAACTTATTTCATTCTAGTATTTCTTCAATAAAAATATATATTGAATTTCTATCTCATACCTCGAACTTCTTTTGTATCTACACGAGTATTACTAATCATCTGCCTTGATTGGTTTTTATTCAACGTTCGTCACCAGCTCTTCGTCTAAATTTGAAAAAAAAAAAAAAAAAAAAAAAAAAGCTTTTAACGGTTTCTATATTTATTGCTGTTGAATAAAAATCCTACAGTTATGGTTACTTTTGCTGGTTATATAATTCTATTTCACTGTTTTAGAAATATTTTGCCAATATTTCAATAGTGGATTTAAGGAACAATCTCGATTTAGTTTTGTTTGGTTATTACAATAATCTCAAACTTCACTTTTACATAAATCAACTTCTTTAGTGTATGCAATAACTTTCTTGAATTCCTCTGTTCTTTGCCCTGGCGTCTTTTTGAAAGGATAAGATGGCAGTAAATAGATTACTATAATTCCATAATTGCCTCGCCTAAATTTCCATCTCGTCATAATTCTTCTTAGCTTAAGATATATAGTTATTTAATGTCGATTCTTTTTATATTCATAGACTCAATGGCTATCATCCATCACAATGATCAGATCAATATCACCAACATTCATGTTCATCATATTGGTATAAGTGATTACACATGGAAGTCTAGAAGAGAGAATGAGAAACGTATTTGACTTCATTCTGGATGAAGTTATCACTTTTATAACTTCGACAATCTGTAGCAAAGATAAGCTTCCATGAAGTGGTAATCAAAAAATAATCTGGATTTACTATTTAGTTTCGAAACAAAGCTGTAAAGTCTTTGTTATAACTTTGGTCTCTAATGTGTAAAGGAAGGTATAAGATATATTCATTTTTTTGAGAAAGAATATTTGTACATATTTTTCAATTCTCATAATAATATTCCAATGCATAAATTATTTACGCCCAATGACTCTTAATTACGTTTGATTTTTAATTGCGGAACTATTTTGAATTGAATTGCTAATGAAATTACGATATATTTGATGCCAAAGTCTAAAAATTCTAATTTTCCTTTTGATATTATTCCTAATCATTCCTTATCACTGGCAATGCTTTGCTGTGATCTGACATTAAGATAAGCTTATGAATATCATAGGAGTCACATTCTTTATGCTG
>NC_090760.1:60271508-60281508 GCF_036898095.1 Palaemon carinicauda | reverse complement strand
CGTACCTACTAAAGTTTGTATCGCTATAGGATCAAACCAAGCTCATATTGTTTTCTTTATTACTAAAGGGGATATTTTCAAGTGACTTTTCTATTGACATTATCCTTATTGCATCTTTTCAGTGATACTTAAATTCGCCACTTTTGTTTCATAGAGCCTCGGCGTCTGAATCACAAAATGCATTATCTTTCCTCTCAAGAGACTCGCTGGCCACTGAAGCCTTGTGGAAAGACCTCGTGCGTGCTCTGAAGCTGATAAACCTCCCAAAGGTCGTTCATCCGGAGGGAGAAAAAATACATTTATGGGGAAAAGGATCACGTAGTAATCGGAAAAGAGGGTCATCCAGGCAAAAGTTGGATGGGCAATGGCGGCGATAACTTTTTTTTAATATCTTTATTATTAGAAGCTAAGATAGAATCCAGGTTGGGAAAGCAAGTTGCTACATGTCCAGGGGCTCCAACGCAGAAAGTAGCACAGTTTAGAAGGGAAATAACGATATAAATAAGAATATTTGAGAAGTAATGAATGAAAATATAAAATATTCAAAGATCAGTAACAGGGGTAAAATACATCTGTAATATATAAACTATGAAAAGAGGCTTACGTCAACCGGTTCATCATAAAAGCTTTTGCAATAAGTTATTGCTTCTGAAGTTCCACCGATTCTATCTATAGTCAGATCTGGTCACAGCTGGAATAACTCCTCTAGAATACTGTGTAGTATTAAGCCTTGTGGTAGAGAAAGCAAAAGTTTGAGAATTGCGTTCCTTCTTAGTACTAAGTATAAAAAAAAAGTCTACAGGTTACTGATAATATCAAACAACAAACTCATTGCAGAGAGGAACGTGACACAACAATGAGAATTACAAGAAAGATACTCCTGGCAGTGAAAAGGGCAACATGTGGGGATGAAGTTGAACCCTCGAAGACACAAGTATGATGGTAAGCAGGTCGAGGAAAGTGGCTCCACAACATCCAGATGTATACATTGACAATGTCTCTAACTATATACAATGTTCAAATTCTAGTTTTGACTCTTAATTACAAATATTCTATTGAGAAACACATTCGGTTTGTGTTTCTTCCGGTGTACAAATATTTTGCTCATTGCGCGTCTTTAAGATTTTTCTTATCTGATATTCTTTTTTTAAATCAGCATTACTGTGTAGATTTCGTTTTTGACAGGGGTCCTCCTCTGGAATTTCTTTTTAACATGTCAACTTTATAACTCTCTCTACAAGTGACCTTATGCTTTAGCCCTTTAAGGTGTTAACCCTTTTTTCTTTGCAGGAGTTTTGAAACTCTCCTGTGTAAAATATTTCATTTAGTTCGATTCCCTGTCCTGGTGTGAATCTCTCATTTACAGTGTTCACTTTTATCTCCTAGAACTTTCTTGCTTTTCAACCTTTCAGCGTTCACCTTTTCTATGCCAATGTTATTTTTATTGAAACTCATTGATATACTGACGTTTTCTCTCTCAATATATTCTTGCTGGAACCTCTGAGGTTGAAAGGTCGCAAGTTACTTTTTATATCTTTCAAACATCAAGCTTAGCTGTCACGTAGTTATGGCACTGGTAACTTCGTAGGCTGTATCTTTTTTTTCCGTTCTAAGGGCCAATTCCTTTTCTGGTGAATGCTTATTGGCTGAATGAAATCGAGAGAGAGAGAGAGAGAGAGAGAGAGAGAGAGAGAGAGAGAGAGAGAGAGAGAGAGAGAGAGAGAGAGAGAGAGAGAGAGAGAGAGAGAGAATATTTCAATCAAAGGAATAAAAATAGAGGGAGGATTTACACAATAAATGTTTTACAAGAACAGCAATAGAGAAAAGCGTCGAAAGTAGGTTTATGAAGCAGCAGTTAATTAAATTCCACAACCCAGTGGATAATAAAAAAAAAGGTATTACACATCGAATAACATCAACGACATCAACAACAACGAAAATGATTATGAAAATATAGATGCTAATGCTAACAATAATTATGTTGATGCTGATAAAGATAACAATCAGAGAGGTATAGTCCCAAACTACATCATAATAGAAAACGATACAGCCATGAAATATCCCCCAACGCCAAAATCTTCTCACGACAACAACCAATTCAACTTTGCGTCCGAGGGCAGAGATCCACGTCCAACATCAGTGTTCAGACAAGCTTTTATTACTGTAATAGTACAGACCTGGAATGAGATTAGTTTACTAGTACCGAATTTCACATTCAGTTTTCGTCAAAGCAGATGAGAGTCGTCATAAAAAGATTCTAATCGCATATGTGATACAAAATAAGAAGAATCTTTGGTGCAATTTACACAGGATACATTACTTTATAATATATGCTGCAACACTTAAAATTAAAGTTAGAATATGTTTTATCAATGAATCTGATGCAATATCACATTCAATACACGTAGTGTTTACTGTATTACAGTACACATTTTGCATTATACATACAATCCACTTAAATGCCTCTCCTCCTTTCCAGTGATAAAGATGCTACTAAACATCACAGCTTCATTAACATATAATATACGTTTTCTTTAAAGATATGAGGGTAGTGAATGAGACATTTTCCCCTGACTAAATGGACGTTATGAACTGCTCCGAAGCTAGTAGCAAAATGTGTGTATGTGTATACGTCATCAGGGTATCTAAAAATATATATGATTTATATACAAAGTTGAGTAAAAACGTTTTTTAGCTGATTATTTACTGATGATAATTCTTTTGTGGGCAATGGCCGATATCAAAATCTATGATTTCCCACATCATAAGTCAATAGCTGGTTGAGTCACGGGAAGCTACGATATACTTTTGGCTTGCTTCACACAAGCAAATTGGTGTTGGATAGTTATGTCCACGGATTAGTAACCAATGAAAATTAGTGAGGCTCTTCACACGAGAGCGGTAGGAATTTACTAGCCGTGTGTACTGCTAATTCACATGATTAGGATCGGGGAAAATCTCTAGTGAAGACATGCCTCCTAAAGACCCGAAATATTTATCTACGGAAAACATCCGCTCATGTGAAGCGAGCCGTAGTGTCTTCATAGAAAGGTAAAAATTAACACTAATGTTTTACCCCTCCATCGCCTCAGATTTAGCTACTATCTTGAAAAAAAATTGGCGGATAAAGACAGTTTTTAAATATATATAAAATAGAAGATATATAAAATAATTTACATAAAATACTCTATAAAAACACTTCCTTTATTTTTGTGATAAGTTCTTTCACTCTAGCAGTGATAAGTTCTTTCACTCTAGCATTAAGAAGTTTTCTAATGTAGCATCAATAGGATCATCAAAGTAATTTTCATGAATAACGATGTTAGATATTGGACATGCCAGCCCCTTGCAAATAACACACAACATACAATATTCTATGGCTGCCTTTCTTCAGCTGCAGGTGGTGGTCTTTCAACCTTTGAGGCTTTGGCGTGTTACAATGTTTAACAAGTCCGGAGGAGCAGGGTCTTGATCTGTATTGACTAGTACAAGTCATTTTGCAGTCACATTCCAACCCCATTGTGTATATGGCAAGTTGTTTTCCAACACTTTCGCATAAGGAAAATCACAGATATCTTGAATCACAAAAGGATCCACATCCGTTAGTCCTATATAACTGAAGAATTAACGCCTTTCCTACTTCACCAGTCTTCGCAGGTCCAGCATATGGCTTTTTAAACACTGATAGAGTAGTAAAAATTGGATTAATGTTCGCCAAATCTCTGACTTTTATATGCAATAGTCCTCCAGCAGTCGCATTTCCAAATACGTTAATGGAAACAAGACCAATCTGTTCAACCGAGGGTGCAGAGGAGATCATCTTTAATCTAGTGATTGGCTAATCTGAAGCAGGGTCATTTGGAGGAGTGATACACTTAATCCCTCCCATTGTGTAAAAAGTGTTGAATCAATCTACACATGTGAACATCTGAACCATATGTTCTCATCAGTGTTTTGTGTACAAACAGTGTAAATGAATCGTTCTGAGGTTCCTTGGATATATATTGCAAAACTGATACCTGGGAGAATGTTACCACAGCTAAATAGCACATGATCACAAAGTTGAGAGTACACTTAGCAGATGAACAACGAGACCTTTTTCTGGAGTAGATATAAAAGTGTGATTTAGCTGCTATTAGGATACTATCGGAAATGGCTAAACACTTCCTATCCCGTTTGCATTGATTTCTTTTCTTCATTCAAGTAAGTAGTTTAAACAAGGGTATGAAGGGTATCAGGAATAAGTGAAGTAAAGACAGAAATTTTCTGGTGGTGGATACTAATTACTTTCATACACCTCTGACCTTATATCTTCAGCCATTCTTTTGGCAGTTGTATTTACAACCCGAAACCACTCTTTTCTCTCGTTAGGACCTATGTTTTATCGTTTTTTCAGTTAATAGTTCACCCACATGTCCCTCAAAAATCTCACAAAATCTCTCTTGAAGTAGACTGGCTTCCTCTATTTTTCTCCAGTTGATCAAAAGCAAGAGTCATTGCCTCTAAAAATGCAGAATTTTTCAGACGACCATACCACACTATATGTGGTAGAATTTCTTCACGCAGGCTGAATGGTATCTTGCCTTAGCAGCAACTACATCAACTATATTAACTATGTCATTTCTCCTTTCACCCGCTTTAAAAATAGCGCTAGTAACATGAAGTCTTTTTTAATGCCCAGATTAACGATAAATTGACTACTTTTTGCTATATTTTTATCAACCTATATAATACATGTTTTCAAAAAAAAAAAGAAAAAATTCTTAAATAATATCAAAATCACATTCTTACCCTCTCAGAGAGGTTTCGAGCAATTGTCTGAAATGTATTTGTAATTTTTTTACTTTATTGTTTTTTTTTTTTTACTTTGCTATTATTCAAAAACTCATTTGGAAAAATCAAATTCAACTCTGGACTTCAGGAGGATATCTGTCTTGCCTGGAAAGTTTCAGCAATCCTTTCATTCACATACAACTTCCTACATTTTTCATGCACTTTCACAAATTTAAACCCTCTCAACTGAGAATGTTATTCATCTTTCCACTGTGTTCTTCACTGCACTAACAGAAGATGATATCACTAAACACTAAAATGGAAAAGTCAATACTCTCAACTATTTTCAGCCGAGAATTGTGCCATATACCAAGTACACGGACTAGACAATTTTCATATAAACTGGTTAATGAAAAGAAACAATACGTGTATAAATTTCGGGGTAACTCTAGATCAGATAAATATAATGCGAATATTTTTCATTGTTTCTCTTTAGTTTACACATAATACCTTACACAATTCGACTCTAATGTTACTATGAAAAAAAGGAAACCCATTATTACACTATACTTGTCATGTCAACACTGCGAATTACAACTGGAAAATAGTTATTGCAATCGTTATTCTAATTGGGTTGATGATTACTGCACTAGATAATCACATCGCAAAGAAGTAACGGTGGTTGTTAACAAGTTATGCAATCACAACCTGTTTCATTTACAAGCACCCTGTCATTGACATACAGTAGGTAAGATACGACCTAATTTTAATTAAATTAAATTCTTTTTAGTTTGGCAGATTTGCACCGACTCGC
Organism: Palaemon carinicauda; assembly: GCF_036898095.1. Classification (NCBI taxonomy): domain Eukaryota; kingdom Metazoa; phylum Arthropoda; class Malacostraca; order Decapoda; family Palaemonidae; genus Palaemon; species Palaemon carinicauda. The sequence continues at coordinate 60,275,921 of NC_090760.1, read as the reverse complement.
AAGGGTGCCCTTTTAGCTCGGAAAAGTTTCCTGATCGCTGATTGGTTGGACAAGATAATTCTGACGAATCAGAGAGCAGGAAACTTTTCCGAGCTAAAATATAAATCCAATGTATTTTTCCCACATTTGAGAGAAATCCCTAAATTCCCGTGATCTGGTGAATTCATTCTCGCAACAAACTCGTCCCGGGAGAATCCAAATATTAGGAGAGAAAACAGTTCATTATCTCCAGCCTTTTCTTAAATCCTGCTGTGGTAGAGATGCTGAGAGATCTTGGGTCGAATTTTCTCTTTCTTTTTCTTAATCCATCTTTACTGGTATAATATGATGGTTACGATAAAACATATTATGAAAAAAGAATTAATGGAAAATAATAGAATGTCAGTTATCAATGAAACAAGAAAGCATTGTTTGAAAAAAAAAATGGTTTTATAATATCTTAGCAATTAATCATAATCTACTTAATTTCTCTTTCATTTCATACTTTAGTGAAAATGAGCTTCCTTTTTATACGGCATTACATAATATTTCTTAATAAAAAAAAAAAAAAAATTCCCACTCAGAATAAGCAGCATAGATATTAACTTTTATATTACGGACGAGTTGATAGGAAACGATTCATGATACAATTGTCAGAATAGATATAAATGTAGAATTGGTCACAAACGGAAAATGGCCAAGAAGGTGTCACTAATTGCTGGTATATTATAACGAATAGGATATCAAAGTCACATCTAAGGACTCATTAAGGGTCATTCGAGAAGAGTCAGGTCATTTCATTTGGCGATGTTGATTGCAAATGGAATGACGGTCTGCTGTCAATTAATTAAGGGAAAGGGAAGGGTTTCGTGACCATTAATATCGTTGAAAGGTGGACGCTGAGAAATCTCTATTTTTTGTAATTCCGCTTGAATTTGGGATATCCAATTTTTGGATACATTCACTCCTTTGTGTGTGTGTGTATATATATATATATATATATATATATATATATATATATATATATATATATATATATATATATATATATATATATATATATATATATATATATATATATATATATATATATATATATATATATATTCAGTCTCTAGGAAATTGTTCTGCCAAGACATTATGATAGTCTCTTGCCTCTGCCATTCACGAGTGACCTTTAAACCATCAAAGCTTTAAAAATTTAAAGGATCATAAGTATGTTTGTTTTATAAACAACGGAATTATACATTGAATGAAGTTAGAACATATTACCATAGCTTCTCAGTAAGTAAAAATGAAAAAAAAAATGGATATTCATGAAAACTTTGAATGTCAAATGCGAGGAATTAGAAGTATTTGTAAAATAAAAGAAATAAGAATTTGATAAGCAACTAAGAAAAAAGTTAGAGTATCACGGAAATTAAAATTGATGAAAAGGAGTTTCCTGATCAAATATTCAAACACTTTCCAACAAAAGAAATTATTTGAGAATAATACGAGACAAACTAAGAGTAAATTCTGAAAAGGTAAGTATCACCTATGAGAAGTAAACTTATGACTGAGTGAATGGCAGGTATATGTAAGTGTGTAATATCTTCAATCATCAAGTTGAGCTTAGATATGCATTTCTAGTGATTGGTCGATTCGTTAATTCTGCTTCTTGCAATCAAACTAAATAACTTAGGTCAGTTCCACTGACAAATTCCAAGGAGTGAGGAGAGAGAGAGAGAGAGAGAGAGAGAGAGAGAGAGAGAGAGAGAGAGAGAGAGAGAGAGATGTGGGGGGGGGGGGGTGTAATATTACCCGGTGGTGTATTTGGCAAGAAATGTTTCAATTGTCCAGAAATATGTAATTTCCAACTCATTGTGTAGGAAATTAAGAAAGGTGATATTACTTTAGTAAAACAGTTTATTATTATTATTATTATTATTATTATTATTATTATTATTATTATTATTATTATTATTATTATTATTATTCTCCAAGCTACAACCTTAGCTGAAAAAAATAGGATGCCACATGCATGAGGGCTCCAACAGGGAAAGCAACCTATTGATGAGAGGTAAAAGAGAAATAATGAAAAAAGAAATATATAATAAAAGTAAAAGACAAAGATGTATAGAATAATAAAAATAAAATAGAAACGACATTAAAGTAGATCAGTCATATATAAACTATAAAACGAGGCTTATGTAAACTTATTCAACAGATATACCTTTACAACAAGTTGGAGCTTTGGAATTCCTTTTATCTTATTTTTAAAGATGGTGTGAACTACGATTAAGTCTTATCATTTCTATTTCATTACTTTCATATATTATTTGGATGTTTTTGAAATATTTTCGATTTGTTTCCCGTCAACATTGTTCTATAACTATAGATGTCTCACACGATTGATTGTTTTTTTTCTTTATTGTTATGATTATTGGTATTGTTATAAAGTAATTATTACTTCTATTGATTATTTAAAATCCCCACTCTTGTATTATCCTAATCTTACTTCTCTTAACATTTTCACTTAAGTAATTGATATCATTGTTGATTATTTTTATTGTTTTCTTTTTTTCCTCTTTTTAGTTAAAATTAATCTCTCATGTCCAAAAGCACTCACTCATTCCTGCCTTTCTTTCTTGTTCTCTATCTGAAGTTTTTACTTTCTTTTATTCTTATTCAGTTATGGACGTTATTATTATACATTATACTCTTTGTAATAGTTGTTATCATTACTACTCTCCTAATGAATCTTTTGGTTATTCATATTTCCACCTTTTAATTCTTTACATATCCACTGCTTTTAGTCGTACTATGAATATGTTCCTTCCATGATATTTGCTAGGCGGTAATTATTCCAATTCATAACCGAATCTTTTTGTATTCTTCTCTTGCATGTTATACCTTACTATATTATCGTAATCCCCGTCTCTTTCCCAGTTTCTTTAATCATCCTCCTCTTATCTACCTATTCTCCAGTCTACATGAATTATCGCCCCTTCTTGTTCAATAGACACATGTGGATGCGACATTGTCTAACGATATTGAAGGAGCATTTGGAGAAGTTCACATCTAATTAATATTCCTTTAATAAGCAATTTTTAAATCGTTATTGTCATAATTTTTCATTCTCTTCATAATCGTATTAAGACGAATCATATTGTGTTCCTTCATTCCAGTAAAGCAGAGTTCAATCTTTTCATTCTCAAGCAGTAATCATATTGGAATGTGAATGATAGTAATGATGGTTGATATTATTATTATTATCATTATTATTATCATTAGCATTATTATTATTATTATTATTAGTAGTAGTAGTAGTAGTAGTAGTATTAGTAGTAGCAGTAGTAGTAGTAGTAGTAGTAGTAGTAGTAGTATCGTTCTCATCATTATCCTCTTCATCATTATTATTGTTATTATTATTATCATTATTATTATTATTAGTAGTAGTAGTAGTAGTAGTAGTAGTAGTAGTAGTAGTAGTAGTAGTAGTAGTTTTCTTTTTTAATTCTAAAAACGATAGTTTACAGGAATTAAACACCACGTTTATTCCTGGCATCGTCCAGCCCGGTTACATCTTCTCTCAGTACCATGTCCTGCATGGGTAAACAGAATGAATTTAAGGTTTCTTGGTCCAAACTTCGTTGCTTTACATATCCTCATTTTTCTCGTGGCCTGGCAACTTATCCTTCTCATATATTATTGTGCTTTATCATAGCATAAATAAACTAACTTCGTATGAGCCAGTAAGGATTATCATAATTATTGTTATTACTTCAATATATTATAGTTTAAAGTATAGTACATCGTATTTCTTCAATGAAATAAGATAATGTAGAAGTTTACACAAATTTCTCATAATGTTTCTTCCTCATATATCTTCCCTGACAGAATTAACACCACAAAGATTATATTCTTTTACTTTGGATGACATATCTTATTACCAGGATTAACTATTATTATATGACAAATAAATCGAATACAAAATGGTTTTTCATATATTATTCTTCATCTGTTTAGGAATATTTACAATTCCTCTTTTGTTAACAATTATATATGACTCACCATATAAAGTGTCTTTTATGTTGTATATTTTCAAATAATTTCTAGGAAAAAAATACATTAAAAAATGGGCCATTGTTCACTTTGTGAGAGCACAAGCCGGTGACTGAAGACAAATCCTATGCATAGCATCTCTCTCTCTCTCTCTCTCTCTCTCTCTCTCTCTCTCTCTCTCTCTCTCTCTCTCTCTCTCTCTCTCTCTCTCTCTTCAATTATCTATTCAGTAATCCATTATAAAATCTCAGTATATCATAACTCTGTCCCCATTCCATGAATTATATCAACTGACGGACAAAAAAAAATAGTTCAATTAGAAGAGATGGTAATGAATAATCATGCTATCGATTGAAATGGCTAAAAGAAGATGGTCAGATTATTGCT
>NC_090760.1:60234008-60269008 GCF_036898095.1 Palaemon carinicauda | reverse complement strand
GAGTGTTCCTTAATAAACAACTCAGTTGATTGCATCCTTCCTTTGAGTTCACAACCCTCTCTCGGCACGTCACATTGGTGACCCCGGAAGTCGACTCGCTCCCACCGCCTTCCACCCCCACCCCCTCGCCCCTTCATCGTTGGTACTATGGCGGACTCTACGGCAGTCGGTACTGCGGACGCTCCATTCAAACTTTCATCGTCTGCCAGCGGAGAGCCGTTTGCTTGGTTTCAGCGCGCAGAAGTCCAGTTTCGTATCAGGGGCGTGACTCGCTCAACCACCAAAGCGGATTATGTTCTCGCGGCGATACCCGAGGACACCTTACCAGAAATATCCGACTGGCTTTGTGAACAAGGAGACACCCCAATAACGTATGACGCCCTCAAAACATACCTTCTGCAGCAGTACTCGCCTTCGCCAGCCGCCCGTATAGCAAAGCTTTTTCAGCTCTCGCAACAACCGTTGGGGAACCAAAGGGCTTCGCTTGCCCTCAGGGAAATGACCAGTATCGCTCGCCTTCAACCTGCCGCAGACGGCTCTCCTCGTCAGGTGAACCTACTTCGTGCCCTTTGGATACGCCGTTTACCCGAACCTGTACCCGCTGCCATACCCGATGTTGATAGTTTACCCATAAAGGACTTGATGACCAAAGCCGACGCCCTTATGGACAGCCACTTCAAGACCTCCATCAACGCCTCCACCCCTGACGAAGAGGATGCCTATTCAACGTCAACTGAAGCTGACATGAATGCCGTAGGACATACACGCCTACCCCGTGACGTGCCGAAGCAGCGACAAAGCCGCCCACCACCCACCAATCGCTCGCGCCCCAACGAACGACTTCTACAACCACTTACTACCTCCCATCTGCCGCAGTTTTGCTACTACCACTTCAGATTCGGGGCAACCGCGAAGAAATGTGCCAAGGATTGTCAGTGGCCAAAAAACGTGTAAGTAGGCCATCGCTTGTGGCGGTGGCCTCCCGTGTTTCTAATCTTTTCTTTTTACAGGATGCAGGAACAGGCATGCGATTTTTGGTATACACGGGTGCTTGTCGTTCTCTTTTGCCAAGGAAACTCTTCAAGGCACGAAGTAGTCTGTCTACATCTGCCGACGTCCGCTTGGTAGCTGCCAACAGATCTGCGATACCCACCTACGGTTACGAGAACCTCACAATATCGTTCGGAAACGGTAAATTCAATTGGAAGTTTCTCGTTGCTGACGTCACAATGCCAATCCTCGGTGCGGATTTCATCACTCATTTCCACCTTCTGGTCGATGTCGCCCACCGACGATTGGTCAACGCAGACTCGTACTTGTCGACACCTCTTCAACCCACCCCCTCTAACCTCGCTCTCCACATCAGCGCACCCACGGATGCCTACGCCCACCTCCTCACGTCGTACCCGGAAGTTTTCCGTCCACAACTTCGCCAAACGCCCAAGGTTCCTGCCAAGCACGGTATTTATCACCATATCAAGACGACGGGACCCCCAGTCTTCGCAAAATTCAGATGTGTGGCACCGTAACGATTGGCAGCCGCCAAACAGACGTTCACCGAAATGGAGGAAATGGGCCTTTGCCAAAAGGCCTCCAGCCCATGGTCGTCACCCTTACACATCGTTCTGAAGAAAGACGGCTCCCTCCGTCTGTGCGGGGATTACAGGCACCTGAACATGCAAACAGAACCGGATCACTACCCCCTCCCAAACATTGCCGACGTGACCTCCTACTTGCACAAAGCGAAGGTTTTCTCTACGCTCGACCTCCTGAAGGGGTATTATCAGGTGCCTATGAACCGAGAAGACATCCCTAAGACCGCCATCACCACTCCGTTTGGTACATACACCTTCAATTACTCGTGTTTTGGCCTTCGTAATGCTGGGGCAACGTTTCAACGTCTCATGGATGGCATCTTCGGAACTCTCCCTTTCTGTGTGTGTTTTGTGGACAACATACTTGTGTTCTCCTCCTCAAAAGAGGAACACCTCTGTCACCTGCGCATCGTGGTCGACCGCCTGCAATAAAACGGCCTTGTAGTCCGGTACGACAAGTGTACCCTTGGCGCCAACGAAGTGTCGTTCTTAGGGCACCGTATCACTCCTGAAGGAGTCCATTCCCTCCCTGAGAAGGTAGCAGCCGTTCAGAACTTCCCCGCGCCCTCGATCGTCAAAGCTCTGCAGGAATTCTTGGGCATGATCAACTATTATCACCGTTTTCTGCCAGCCATTGCCGCCACTCTTGCTCCCCTCTACGCCTCCCTCAAGGGCAAGCCAAAGGACTTGAAGTGGGGTCCCCTTCAAGAAGCAGCCTTCTGCAATGCAAAGAAGGCCCTATCAACTGCTGCGGCTCTCACTTTTCCTATCCCACACGCCCCTCTCCTTCTCTCCACCGATGCCAGCGACGTCGCTATTGGTGCAGTACTCGAGCAGGTGGTCAAAGGCTCGCCCTGCCCATTGGCCTTCTTCAGCAAAAAACTGTCCAAGGCAGAATCGGGTTATTGTACCTTCGATCGAAAATTGCTGGCGGTGCACTTGGCTGTCCGTCACTTTCGCCATTTCTTAGAAGGTACGACCTTCGTCATTTGCACAGACCACATGCCTCTGGTGCACGCCTTCACTCAACAGTCTGACGCCTGGTCCGCCCGTCAACGCCGACATCTCTCCGCCGTGGCTGAATACAATTGCACCCTTCAATACGTCCTTGGGAAAATGCGTCCTGTTGCCGATGCCCTGTCAAGATACACGTTGGCTGCCGTTCAACTGGGATTGGATTACAACACCCTGGCTGAAGCCCAACGACAGGATCTAGAGTATCAAGCTTGTAGGACATCCTGCACGTCCCTCCGTTGGGAAGACTTTCCCCTCGAAGACTCCAACACCACCCTCCTCTGTGACGTCAGTACTGGTTGACCGCGACCTTGGATTCCTGCTCCCATGCGCCGGCAGGTGTTTGATTTCATTCACGGCCTTTCACATCCCTCGTGCCGTTCTACTGCACAGCTGCTGAAGGCAAAGTTCATTTGGCACGGCATTTCTAAGGATGCTAAGGATTGGGTCCGCGCCTGTACTTCTTGCCAAACTTCCAAAGTACATCGACACACGGATTCAGGAGTGGGCACCTTTCCTCAACCTCAGCATCGTTTCGCATACATTCACGTCGACGTTGTAGGCCCCCTACCCATATCACAAGGACATTGTTACCTGCCTGTTTACCGTCATCGACCGCTCCACTTGTTGGCCTGAAGCCATTCCCATGGAAACTGCAACGTCCGCCTCATGTACATCTGCCTTACTCTCAGATGGATTTCCAGATTCGGTATCCCTGAGCATATTACTTCTGACAGGGGAACCACTTTCACCTCTCAATTGTGGACGTCATTAGCGAATCTCCTGGGCATCACCCTACATCAGACAACGGCCTACAACCCCGCTGCCAATGGAATGGTTGAACGTTTTCATCGCACTCTCAAAGCAGCTTTGATGTCCTGCTGCAAGGATTACAACTGGTTTACTCAGCTTCCCTGGGTCCTCCTGGGACTAAGGACCACTCCTAAAGACGGCCTCGACGTCTCGGCAGCCGAAATGGTGTATGGCGACCCGTTGGTCGTCCCTGCCGAATATTTTCCTTCTACAACCTCCTCCGACGATCTCCAGCGCATACGTCACGTCGTGGGAAAATTTACTCCGTGCCGCCAGACTTACAAGCCCCCAGCGAAGCATCACATACCAACGGACTTGCACTCTGCAACGCACGTCTTCCGGCGCAACGACACTAGCAAGCCACCACTAACGCCCCCTTACACGGGCCCTTTCCTTGTGATCCGACGCAGTCCGAAAGCATTCCTACTAAACATTCGGGGCAAAGAAGACTGGGTCTCCATTGATCGTCTAAAACCTGCTTATCTTCTGCCAGATGACCCGCCTACAGTTCGCCTTTCTAGATCAGGGCGCCGTATTTAACATGTACAGTATGTCATTTTTAGGGGGGGAGCCATGTACCATCCGTGTATCACATAATTGTACATAATTATTTTGTATATATTATGCATGTATCTGCGCTCTTCCCTCGCAGTAAAAAGAACCTGAAGGATCATGTCTCCGGTTTTGCTCTGTAACATTGTCTCTCTCTCGAACTTGTTATGTCCTGTTGACTTGAGGTTTTGTATATAAAGGACAGTGTTCCTTAATAAACAACTCAGTTGATTGCATCCTTCCTTTGAGTTCACAACCCTCTCTCGGCCCGTCACAAGGTAATCGTGTGAAGAGTATCAGGCTGTGTAAAGTGTACTCACGAACATTTTTATAATAATGTGAAAAACCACATGTTGACATGGGATATGTATTTACATTTATATATATATATATATATATATATATATATATATATATATATATATATATATATATATATATATATATATATATGTGTGTGTGTGTGTGTGTAGGTGTGGGTGTGTGATCAGCACCCAAGGTCCCTCTCCATCCAAGCTAGGACTAGGGAGGGCCAGAGAATGGCTGCTGATGGCCCCTCCATACCTACCATTCTTAGTTCACAAGGTTGATAAACTTGCAGTCATTATGAGAAACTAAAGAGCTTGAGTAGTACTCAAACCCCAGTCAGGCAGATCACCAGGCAAGGACACTTCCAATAGGACACCTCAACACCATATTATAGACTGGTGCACGTTATTAAACCTCCATTAATTATGCTTAACTAATAGTTATTTCTGAGATGATTTATTGTCATAAAATCTAATACAAGAAATCGGAGTACAACCTAAAACTTGAAATCTACTCTGAAAGTGCACGAATATTTGAGTTTCTCTACAAAAGAAATAATGGTAATAATAATCAGGATACCAACAATAACAAATAAATTCTTAGCTCGCCTTGCTCACCTTACTCAGGCCTTATTTTCAGATTACCATGAAAAGCAATCTTCTATCGAATTCTCCTTGCTTGCCTCAAGATAAATGATCCATAAAAGCTTGATGAGCTTCGGAGTAGGCGCTATTGACACCAGTGTGTACCAAACGTGTTTCACACAATTGTACATAATTCCTTTTGTATATATCATGCTTGTATCTTCGCTCCTCCCTCGCACTAAAACGAACATGAAAATTCCTGTCTGGTTTTTCCTCTGTGATATTGTCTGTCTTGTGAACTTGTCATGTCCTGTTGCCTTGAGGTTTTGTATATAAAGGAGAGTGTTCCACAACAATATAACTCAGTCGTTTCCAATCTGCCTTTGATTTCACAACTCCTCTCTCGGCCCGTCACATTGGTGACCCCGGAAGTCGACTCGCTCCCACCGCCTTCCACCCCCACCCCCTCGCCCCTTCATCGTTGGTACTATGGCGGACTCTACGGCAGTTGGTGCTGCGGCCGCTCCATTAAAACTTTCATCGTTTGCCAGCGGAGAGGCGTTTGCTTGGTTTCAGCGCGCAGAAGTCCAGTTTCGTATCAGGGGCGTGACTCGCTCAACCACCAAAGCGGATTATGTTCTCGCGGCGATACCCGAGGACACCTTCCCAGAAATATCCGACTGGCTTTGTGAACAAGGAGACACCCCAATAGCGTATGACGACCTCAAATCATACCTTCTACAGCAGTACTCGCCGTCGCCAGCCGCCCGTATAGCAAAGCTTTTTCAGCTCTCGCAACAACTGTTGGGGGACCAAAGGGCTTCGCTTGCCCTCAGGGAAATGACCAGTATCGCTCGCCTTCAACCGGCCGCAGACGGCTCTCCTCGTGAGGTGAACCTACTCCGTGCCCTTTGGATACGCCGTTTACCGGAACCTGTGCGCGCTGCCATACCCGATGTCGATAGTTTACCCATAAAGGACTTGATGACCAAAGCCGACGCCCTTATGGACAGCCACTTCAAGACCTCCATCAACGCCTCCACCCCTGACGACGAGGATGCCTATTCAACGTCAACCGAAGCTGACATGAATGCCGTAGGACATACACGCCTACCCCGTGACGTGCCGAAGCGGCGACAAAGCCGCCCACCACCCACCAATCGCTCGCGCCCCAACGAACGACTTCTACAGCCACTTACTACCTCCCATCCACTGCAGCTTTGCTACTACCACTTCAGATTCGGGGCAACCGCGAAGAAATGTGCCAAAGATTGTCAGTGGCCAAAAAACGTGTAAGTAGGCCATCGCTTGTGGCGGTGGCCTCCCATGTTTCTAATCTTTTCTTTTTACAGGATGCAGGAACGGGCGTGCGATTTTTGGTAGACACGGGTGCTTGTCGTTCTCTTTTGCCAAGGAAACTCTTCAAGGCACGAAGTAGTCTGTCTACATCTGCCGACGTCCGCTTGGTAGCTGCCGACGGATCTGCGATACCCACCTACGGTTACGAGAGCCTCACATTATCGTTCGGAAACGGTAAATTCAATTGGAAGTTTCTCGTTGCTGACGTCACAATGCCAATCCTCGGTGCGGATTTCCTCTCTCATTTCCACCTTCTGGTCGATGTCGCCCACCGACGATTGGTCAACGCAGACTCGTACTTGTCGACACCTCTTCACCCCGCCCCCTCTAACCTCGCTCTCCACATCAGCGCACCTACGGATGCCTACGCCCACCTCCTCACGTCGTACCCGGAAGTTTTCCGTCCACAACTTCGCCAAACGCCCACGGTTCCTGCCAAGCACGGTATTTATCACCATATCAAGATGACGGGACCCCCAGTCTTCGCAAAATTCAGACGTCTGGCACCGGAACGATTGGCAGCCGCCAAACAGACGTTCGATGAAATGGAGAAAATGGGCCTTTGCCAAAAGGCCTCCAGCCCATGGTCGTCACCCTTACACATCGTTCTGAAGAAAGACGGCTCCCTCCGTCTGTGCGGGGATTACAGGCGCCTGAACATGCTAACAGAACCGGATCACTACCCCCTCCCGAACATTGCCGATGTAACCTCCTACCTGCACAAAGCGAAGGTTTTCTCTACGCTCGACCTCCTGAAGGGGTATTATCAGGTGCCTATGAACCCAGAAGACATCCCCAAGACCGCCATCACCACTCCGTTTGGCACATACACTTTCAATTACTCCTGTTTTGGCCTTCGTAATGCTGGGGCAACGTTTCAACGTCTCATGGATGGCATCTTAGGGGACCTCCCTTTCTGTGTATGTTATGTGGACGACATATTTGTGTTCTCCTCCTCAAAAGAGGAACACCTCGGTCACCTGCGCATCGTGCTCGACTGCCTGCAACAAAACGGCCTTGTAGTCCGGTACGACAAGTGTACCCTTGGCGCCAACGAAGTGTCGTTCTTAGGGCACCGTATCACTCCTGTAGGAGTCCATTCCCTCCCTGAGAAGGTAGCAGCCGTTCAGAATTTCCCCACGCCCTCGACCATCAAAGCTCTGCAGGAATTCTTGGGCATGATCAACTATTATCACCGCTTTCTGCCAGCCATTGCTGCCACTCTTGCTCCCCTCTACGCCTCCCTCAAGGGCAAGCCAAAGGACTTGAAGTGGGGTCCCCTTCAAGAAGCGGCCTTCTGCAATGCAAAGAAGGCCTTATTAACTGCTGCGGCTCTCACTTTTCCTATCCCACACGTCCCTCTCCTTCTCTCCACCAATGCCAGCGACGTCGCTATTGGTGCAGTACTCGAGCAGGTGGTCAAAGGCTCACCCCGCCCATTGGCCTTCTTCAGCAGAAAACTGTCCAAGGCAGAATCGGGTTATTCTACCTTCGATCGAGAATTGCTGGCGGTGCACTTGGCTGTCCGTCACTTTCGCCATTTCTTGGAAGGTACGCCCTTCGTCATTCGCACAGACCACATGCCTCTGGTGCACGCCTTCACTCGACAGTCTTACGCCTGGTCCGCCCGTCAACGCCGACATCTCTCCGCCGTGGCTGAATACAATTGCACCCTCCAATACGTCCCTGGGAAAATGAATCCCGTTGCCGATGCCCTGTCAAGAAACACGTTGGGATTGGATTACAACGCCCTGGCTGAAGCCCAACGACAGGATCTAGAGTATCAAGCTTGTAGGACATCCTGCACGTCCCTCCGTTGGGAGGATTTTCCCCTCGAAAACTCCAACACCACCCTCCTCTGTGACGTCAGTACTGGTAGACTGCGACCTTGGATTCCTGCTCCCATGCGCCGACAGGTGTTTGATTTCATCCACGGCCTTTCACATCCCTCGTGCCGTTCTACTGCACAGCTGCTGAAGGCAAAGTTCATTTAGCACGGCATTTCTAAGGATGCTAAGGATTGGGTCCGTGCCTGTACTTCTTGCCAAACTTCCAAAGTACATCGACACACAGATTCAGGAGTGGGCACCTTTCCTCAACCTCAGCGTCGTTTTGCACACATTCACGTCGACGTTGTAGGCCCCCTACCCACATCACAAGGACATCGTTACCTGTTTACCGTCATCGACCGCTCCACTCGTTGGCCTGAAGCCATTCCCATGGAAACAGCAACGTCCGCCTCATGTACATCTCCCTTACTCTCTGGATGGATTTCAAGATTCGGTATCCCTGAGCATATTACTTCTGACAGGGGAACCACTTTCACCTCTCAATTATGGACGTCATTAGCGAATCTCCTGGGCATCACCCTACATCAGACAACGGCCTACAACCCCGCTGCCAATGGAATGGTTGAACGTTTTCATCGCACCCTCAAAGCAGCTTTGATGTCCCGCTGCAAGGATTGCCACTGGTTTACTCAGCTTCCCTGGGTCCTCCTGGGACTAAGGACCACTCCTAAAGACGGCCTCGACGTCTTGGCAGCCGAAATGGTGTATGGCGACCCGTTGGTCGTCCCTGCCGAGTTTTTTCCTTCTACAACCTCCTCCGACGATCTCCAGCGCATACGTCACGTCGTGGGAAAATTTACTCCGTGCCGCCAGACTTACAAGCCCCCAGCGAAGCATCACATACCAACGGACTTGCACTCTGCAATGCACGTCTTTCGGCGCAACAACACCAGCAAGCCACCGTTAATGCCCCCTTACACGGGACCTTTCCTTGTGATCCGACGCAGTCCGAAAGCATTCCTCCTAAACATTCGGGGCAAAGAAGACCGGGTCTCCATTGATCGTCTAAAACCTGCTTATCTTCTGCCAGATGACCCGCCTACAGTTCGCCTCTCTAGATCAGGGCGCCCTATTTAACATGTACAGTATGTCATTTTTAGGGGGGGAGCCATGTACCAACCGTGTTTCACACAATTGTACATAATTCCTTTGTATATATCATGCTTGTATCTTCGCTCCTTCCTCGCACTAAAACGAACATGAAAATTCCTGTCTGGTTTTTCCTCTGTGATATTGTCTGTCTTGTGAACTTGTCATGTCCTGTTGCCTTGAGGTTTTGTATATAAGGAGAGTGTTCCACAACAATATAACTCAGTCGTTTCCAATCTGCCTTTGATTTCACAACTCCTCTCTCGGCCCGTCACAAGTGTATTCCTGCGCGAGTCTTCGACATGGAAACAGGAGGGTTCTCTTGCCTACGAAGGGAAGGCTAATGCTATGGCAGAGGGGCACGCTTCAAAGGACAAACCTCTACCGAACAGAAATTGCATTAATTGAGAAAATTATTAACAAAAAGGTATAGAAAAATAAAAATGAAAGAATTCTTGCCTCACTAATTGGGGGCTAAAATTTACTTTATTAGCATTAAATAATTTATACATGATATAAACGTAAATTGAGACATAATCCAATTATGTAATGTGGCCCTTTAAACTATCATAATTCTAAAAAACAAACCAGATCTTTAATAATTAAAGCGGAAGCGACTTGAGACAGAACTAAAGGTTATAACGTAGCAATGTTTTAAGGATTGAATTACTCTTTTATATTGAATTGATTTATAAAATTATAATATGGAAGCATAATTAACGATCTGTTACATATGGAATTATGTTGCGCAAAAAGTAACCTGAATTATTTTCTCTGTCTTTATACTTAGAAAGATTAAAATACAAAATTAGAAATATCAGGGAAACACAAAATTCCGAACAGAAAATATCTGATTAGTATTATTATTATTATTATTATTATTATTATTATTATTATTATTATTGATAATAATAATAATAATAATAATAATAATAATAATAATAATAATAATAATAATAATATTATTATTATTATTATTATTATTATTATTATTATTATTATTATTGATAATAATAATAATAATATCATCATTATTATTATTATTATTATTATTATTATTATTATTATTATTATTATTATTACTTCTAGGTGAGCTACAACCCAAGTTGGAAACGCTGGAGGCTATAAGCCCTAGGGTTCCAACACGAAAAAATATCCCTGCTTTGAAAGAAATTAAATAAGTATACTACAAAAGACGTAATGATCAATCAAAAATTAATATTTTAAGAACAGTAACAACATTAAAACTGATACTTCAAATTTAAACTATAGAAATAAAAAAAAAGAAAAAAAAACACCAACAGGAAGAGAAATAAGATAGAATAGTGTGCGCAAATGTATCCTCAGGCAATAGAACTTTAACCCAAGACAATGGAAGACCATGGTGCAGAGGCTATGGCACTACCCAAGACTAGAAAACAATGGTTTGATTTTGGAGTGTCCTTCTAGAAGAGCTGCGTATTATAGCTAAAGAGTCTCTTCTACCCTTACCATGAGGTATGTAGCCACTGAACAATTACAGTTAACCCCTTGACCGAAGAAAAGTTGTTTGTTAATCTCAGTGTTATCAGGTGTAAGAGGACAGTGGAGAATGTGAAAGAAGAGGCCAGACTATTTGGGGTATGTATAGAAAATGAAATAGGTGCCGTAACCAGATAGAGGGATGCAATGTAGTACCATCTGGCCAGTCAAAGGACCAAATAACTCTTAAGCGGTAGTATTTCAATGGGTGGCTGGTGTCCTAGCCAACAAACATGTTTCTAATTTGAAACATACAAGCCTTTTCCTTGGGGATTCATTATGCTATTATTTATTTATTTACCCAAATATGACTATAATCACAACAAAATAATGGGGATTAATGTATTCAATTTCACACGTCCCTCACCAACACACTTAAAAATTACTGTCATGATATTATTCATATAATTTTCACGGCTTCATCTCTATATCATGTTTGATAAGATTTTTACTATTTCCTGATTTTGCTCATCGAACTGTGTATTTCAACCTTATTTATGTAATGACTGAGATTCCCGACATCTTATACCCTCTACTCAGCTCTTATGATATAACTAGTCTTACACCAACAATTCTTCTAGATCAGGTAAATTTTTTGTAGTTCGCTTCAAGGAATTTTGCCGGATATTTTTAAAAGACTTTTTTCTAACTAGAATTGAGCTTTTAGGATTATATCTAAGAAGTTCATTTGCCAGGTATATGAGCTCAGTAACAAACATTGTATTTTTTTCATTGTTATAGGGTCTTTCAATCAAATATCTCATTATTTGATGGAAAGTATTGGTAACCGTTAGTTAGGATCTAGAAGTAGTAGTCTCTTAGGGTTGTTGTTTTTTTTCTGGCAGTAACGAAGTCAGCAAATTTCATTCAGAATAAAAAGATAGATAACAAACACACATAGCTTAGTAAGAACGTAAAGACGCAAAAAAAGTAGCAAGAAAGGGGCGTAGAAGAAAAATAATCAAAGCTGCAAGGCAGAGAACTTATGAAGGGTCAAAAACTTCCCAAGTGGAAGCATATGAACATGGAGTGATTTGGTTCCAGGCAAAAAATGATAGTAGAACTGCATTAGGACGTATAACCATCAAGCATACAGCTCCAAGTACTGTAATCCTTAAGCTACCCCGAATCTACGATCATGACAAAAGGAATACGTCTATCAAAAGATTTGAGAGGTTTGTAGAGGCATATTAGGCCAAGGGTGCAGATGACGTGCTATAGCAGTGCATATTTAACAGATACAATATACAAGTCTTCTAAGGATATGAAGTGACAGAAGAGTGATTTCAAAGATCAAAATGTATTATGTCAAAACAAGGTGAGACTCTATAATTTTGTTGCAAGACTAAAGAAAGTTCAAGTGATAAGATACTATTTATCAGCAAACGAGCATTAAAGGACAATGTTAAGATTAAGGAGCTTTCTGAGTAGGCTACTACTTACACATTGATGGGACAGACATAAGGAAACTCGGAGGATGAAAAAGGAACTAAAAGATAACAACTTAAAAACCGGTAAAAAGACAAGTTTTTTTATGTTATAAGTAAATGCACTTAGGAAAGGAACGTATGTAAGCTATAAAAAGCACCAATGGAAGTTCAAGGAAATTTTCAGTAAGTGCTACAGCAATTAAAGAACCGAAAGACGTAACAATGTTCATGATTTGTTGGGATATCAACAGAGGTATGCTCGAAAACTAAAAGTAATATTTCATGATATACTTGTTCAACAGCTTTGTACATCATATTTTTTAAAATAAACATATTCCTTATAATTACTATCAGCTCTGCTCTTGTTATATGGACCTATCATCGGGTATAATAGTTAAGGTGACCTCAATGTAAGAATAACGGTAGGAAGCAGATAAGGTAAGTTATGTAGAAAAGACCTTTTCCTATATATAATTCCATTACTTTTATACAAAACACCAATGCAAACAGATACATTTTATTACTTAAGTTTTATTTTGGATTAAGGTTAGCACTTGGGTAACCGATGTTAACTCTACGATTACTCAAAGCTGAATGACCATGCTGGTCCACGAGCACTTATTTCGCGTGCTGAGAAAGGTCTCCACACGCCACCTAGAAATAGGTTCATTACAACTTAAGATGAAGTAATTTACTTCTCATTCGTTCCACATGCGCAGTGTATAATATATCGATAGCAATCATTACTGAGCTCTAGCAAGAGGATTTAAAATAATATTCTTCATATTAGATTCATTTTTTTTCTGTGATTAGATATGTAAAGACTAAAAAGTATAAAGCAAAGAAGTGCAATTGCCTTCTACATTACATTATAATTTTTTTAATTCATAAAAGGAATTCATAATCACACTACTTTATGAAGTTATTGACCACTGACCCTTCAGAATCTTTATGACAATGACATATATGAATAGTTCTTACATCGTTATTATATGGAGAATGTATACACACATATGGTTGCTAAAGAACATATTCAAATAGGTAGTAGAAGTCATGAGATCTGATTACCCTGTCAACATTCATCTCAGTCTCTGTCTGTAGGAGAGAAGCCTACGGGATGGGAATCAAATGATAAATTGTGTAGTCTAATTTTAAAAATATAAAAACATCTCTAATAGTTAACATTAAATATGACTAAATATCATAAGCAGTTCACCATAAAAAGGTACTTAATTTGATATTTTTGAATAAAAAGATTTTATAACTTAAAAGAAATCATCAGAGTAGTTTTTCGTTCAGTATAAAGTAAACCACACCCCAAGCATGAGAGAAGAGAATGAATGTGTCTATGTTTTACTCATGCGAGGACATTGACCCAACTCCCTTTCCACCTTCACACATTACAGGTTTTAAGGAGAGGAATGTTGATTTTTGCTTATTGTATTGTAAAATACTAAGTTATTACGATATAGACGTTTATAAAAAGAAAATAAAAAAAAAATAAACATATGATGAAACATCCCCTACGGACCATATTCAAGTTTCAATAAAGTTGAAAATCAGGTTTAGAAAAGTAAAACATGAAATACATGAATTAGAAAATCCTTAGAAGTACATTACATTGATATTCTTACTTAGTAACAAACACGCAATTATCTCCTAAATTCTATTCATTTACGCAGTATCAACCCATCTAACAAACCAAAATAAGATAACTCGGATATAAAAAAAAAAGTTTAAACATAAAAGGTTGTATATATAGATTAGCCAATATCATACGAAAAAAAAAATAAACCTAGACTCTAATGTAGGTCAAATACGAATAAGTTTGTTAGGATAATATAAACTGAATAGCAAGTGGTCGTAATATTATACAAGCAAATATCAGTGGTGTTGACTTCAAAAGATAAGTACACCCAATAGACCCATTAATTAAATATTAAATATAAATTCACCTAAAAGTTACTGGTATTGAAAGAAGTATTCAAGTTGAGAGAGAAAAATCTTTGAAGAAAACATGAACAATTAGACAAAGTAAACATAAGTCAGGAATTTGGATGTTATGCAATGGAATCATGGTAGAATAAGAGAAATTACCGGTAGCTGAAAAAAAAAAATTAATGAATAAAAAAGAACAGCGGTGTGTAATTTCTTAAATACCAAAACACAATAGCCCTATGGTAAAAAAGAAAAAAATAATACTGAGATAACACAAACAAGTACGGTTCCTTAGAAAATGCTCTTAATACAGAAAAAAAAGATATATTCGAAGGAAAGTAACGTATGTCTTATTGTAGAAAGACGACATAGTATGAGATGACTGAATTGATGAATCTATTCACCATAGCCATCAAGAGCTTTTTATTTTATCCCATTATCTCCTTCCCAGACATTACTGAAGAATGATACATCCTCTAACTTTGTAAGAGGAGATTAATTTGATTTTTTAAACTTTAAAGAATTGGAAAATTAAAGCATTTCCTTACCAAATTCCACCCCCCCCTCTCTCTCTCTCTCTCTCTCTCTCTCTCTCTCTCTCTCTCTCTCTCTCTCTCTCTCTCTCTCTCTCTCTCTCTCTCTCTCTTTTTTAAGGATGGAAACCAGGCAATGTTCATCCAATTTTCAAGAAGGGACTGAACGAAGAACCTGGTAACGACCGACCTGTGTGTCTAACTTCTGTGCCTTGCAAGATTTTTTAATCTCTTATAGCAGATTCTATAGTAGAACATATAAAGAAAAACAATCTTCTGATAGACAGTCAACGCGGTTTTAAACAAAAGAGATCCTGTCTGACAAATCTGGTTGAAGATTGGCTGTCAAGCAGGGAACTCAAGAGTGCTAAACAACGGAGAAGCCTCATCGTGGACAGCTATTACAATCTGAGTACCTCAAGAGTCCACACTTGGGCCAGTACCATTCCCGATTTACATTAACGGCATAGATTTAGGATTAAATAGTATAATAGCCAAATTTGCCGACGATACTAAGCTAGGCATAAATATTTCGAATTCAGAAGACGTAGAAGCTTTAAGAGAGGATCAAATTAAGTTAGGAAACTGCAAATGCCTTTCAGCTGTGGAAATGTAGTCATGCACATAGGCTATAGAAACTCGCAAAGATAGTACTCACTATTGGGTAATGAAATAGATAGGGTGAAGATTTTAAGTTCACCAAACAGAGCATAAAAGCTGAAAGAAAGTACAAAAACTAATAGGTTACATAAAAAAAATTCAAATACAGAAACAAAGACACTGCACTACAGCTGCACACATCACTAGTAAGACCCCATCTAGAATACAGTCAAATTTTGCGCTTTTAGTATTCAGAATGATATAAATAGCCTGGAAGCAGTGGAAGCTAGGTCCACCAAACTAGACACAACGCTAAGGCTATTTGGATATAGACAGAGGATGGAACTTTTGGACTCATTTAATCTACAAACTCAAGGACTAAGGGGAGAGTTAATGAAGGCATCCAAAAGTCCTAAAGGAATAACAAATGTAGATAACAATCTATTCACGCTTAACACAAATTAACGCAGAGGTAACGGATACAAACTGGAATTGAAAATTCAACACCACTCAATTTGGTAGTTTCTTTACATAAAAAATAGCAAATACAATTAAATGGAACAGTTTTCCAGTGATTGTAGTAAACTAGTTAAAGAAAAAAATAATAACACAAATTTAAACTTTTAAACTCTTTTACACGCAGATGCACAAATAGATATAACCACATTTGAGAACTATTACTATGCTATTGTGGAGAATTGTCTTATAAATATTGTTTCTACTGTCCTTTTTCAATTGGTAATTACCTTCTAAACAGGAATCACACGATTCACTATATCTTCCTTTATAATCCCCAAATTTTCATGGTCTATAATTTACAAATAATTAATATTTTATTCACTTCGTTTTGCTGTAGGGGATATAGTTCGGCAAAACCCTCTCTGCTTACAATAACTTTCTACCTTTTCCAAGAGGCCACTTGTTAAACGGTGCAACTTTTGTTGCTTTAGTAAGGTTTGTTCTATTTTCAAAATATCCTTTTGAGAGGACGAATGAATAAAATGCTTCTATTTCAATCATTCAGGTGAAATAAACATATCTTTCACCGATTTCCAGTTTCCTTTTTTTTTTTTTTTTTTTTTTTTTTTTTTTTTTTTTTTTTTTTTTTTTTGGGTATCAATGCTATTTATGGAACTCCATTGTTAATTCCCCCGAACAGAAAGTACTTAAAACTTTTTCAGAAAGTCCTAGCGGGCGGTAATTATGGATTGTAGCTGTAATTCTGATGAAAAATTATTCTTGCCTTGACCATTCATCACTAAGTTATTTATATCATACTGTTTGTTTCTTTATTCAACACTGACAATATTTATAAATACTTCAATATATTACAATATTTATTTCATCCCAAGAATGATTATTGATATAGGTATGTTATGGATAAAAGAATGATCAATTCCTTAAACCTCTGAGCAGAAATTTTGCCTGCCTTTTGTGAAATGCATTTGCCTTCTTTTAAAATTTGTTGTACCAAAAAAAGTAAACTAATGGCCCATAAGAAAAGTTTGAACAAATATTTTCTCTAATACAGTTTTATGGAAGCCTGGTACAAAATCAACATATATTGATGTCCAGGCTTTGTGATATTATAAGTAAAGAAAAATAATATACAAGAACGTTTAGTTACAAGTTTCTTGCATAGAATAAAGACTTACATTCTTTACTCCCTAGAAAATAGCAGTCGACTAATTTTGAGGGTGATTAAATATTTCAATCCAAATTACAATTATAATTTGATACAATGATGGTAATTAAAATAATTTTACGATGCTTTTAAAATTCTTTACCATTATCTTTCTTAAAATTCTTTACCATCATCTTTCTTAAAATTCTTTACCAATATTTTTCTTTAAATTCTTCACCATTGTCTTTCTTAAAATTCTTTACCATTATCTTTCTGAAAATTTTGTACCATTATCTTTCTTAAAATGCTTTACTATTATCTTTCTTAAAATTCCTTACCATTATCATTCTTAAAATTCTTTACCATTCTTTTTCTTTAAATTATCTATGAATGTCGTTCCCTTTAGCTATGAGCTATTGGTATCACCAATGTTTCTAGGGTACCTTCATCTAATATTAACGACATTAACGAAAGAGGACTTCATTAGATAACTATGGCTTAAAACTGCTACTTACGCCATTATCTAGTTACTTGGTTTACAAATAAAAGTAAATCCCTATTTTAGCAGATTTTTAATATATATCTAGTGTCTGAGAACAATTTATGTTCTTTCCACATAATATTGCATAAAAACATAGGATTAGCTGTAAGCATTTTTGCCACTATTAGTATCATATGCTATTAGCATTCATATAAAGAGGATTTTAGCCATAACGTTAATAGAAAATACACAGCCTTCTAAAATATCAGGTCTCTACCTTGGTTAGTTCTCGTGGTGGGAGGGATTAACGGACTTTTAAGTGCTATATGTAGTTATTTATCACCTTCACAGACCTTGAATACCAGCAGTATCAAATATTCATTCCGAGAAACAATAAAGTATATAAACGATTTTCTTTAATGTTTTTTAAATAAGCTTTTTACATTACGAATTCTTCAACTTCTCATATATTTCATGCAGAATTTGAAAGCTTTTTACATATCATGATTTCCTGAGCATTATAGTCTTTGTACTCTACTATGATATATTAGGTGATTGTTTGTCCAATAAATGATTGTTAATCTATAGTGTGTCTAGAGATTTTCTCAAGACGTAGGAATTCAAAAGTTTTGCTTTTACGATCAGTTTGCTTCATATTTCACTATTACAAATCTTTCTTACAGAAGAGATGTGGTACAGACACACACACACACACACACACCCACACACACATATATATATGTATATATATATATATATATATATATATATATATATATATATATATATATATATATATATATATATATATATATATATATATATATATATATATATATATATATATATATATATATATTTATATATGTATAGGCCTATATATATATATATATATATATATATATATATATGTATATATATATGCATACATACATACATATATATATATATATATATATATATATATATATACATATATATATATATATATATATATATATATATATATATATATATATATATATATATATATATATATATATATATATATATATATATATATGTATATATATGTATATATATATATATATATATATATATATATATATATATATATGTGTGTGTGTATATATATATATATATATACATACATACATATAGATATATATGAATATATATATATATATATATATATATATATATATATATATATATATATATATATATTAATGGAAGTCAACATAGTTTCGTGCATGAATAGAAAAATCTCTACTTCATACTGAAATCAATTCCTAGTTTCTTCAAAAGAAAGGCAAGTTCGCTATCAGTCAATCCAGCGGAGACACTAAAAAAATTCGGAACCTGAGTGATAACATTTCAGGATTTACCTGGTTAGACCACAGATTTCCATACCAACGAGTTTTGTCCAACTTACCGATCCACTAGGTGACTTAATTGACAGCCATAAAAATCTTTAACGTAACAATAAAAAAAAAAAAAGGCAACCGTTAGAGAGTTATTGGGTGTTTTAATTGGCAAGACAGTAATACATGGGATTCTTCTCTATGGTTGCAGTTTATCTTCCTGTTGCCTAAACACACACCGAATAGTCTGGCCTATTCTTCACAGATTCTCCTCTCTCCTCATACACCTGACAACACAGATATTACCAAACAATTCTTGTTCACCTAAGGGCTACCTTCATCTTGGTAAGTGTAGAAGAGACTCTTCTGCTATGGTAAGCAACTCTTTTAGGATGACACTCCAAAATCAAACCATTGTTCTCTAGTCTTTGGGTAGTCCCATAGCCTCTGAACCATGGTCTTCCACTGTCTTAGGTTAGATTTCTCTTGCTTGAGGGTACACTTTGACACACTGTTTTATCTAATTTCTCTTCCTCTTGTTTTGTTAAAGTTTTTATAGTTTATATAGAAAATATCTTAATTTTGTTACTGTTATTGTTACAATATTTTATTTTTCCTTGTTTCCTTTCCTCACTGGGCTATTCTTCCTGTTGAGGCCCCTGGTCTTATAGCATCCTGCTTTTCCAACTAGGGTTGTAGCTTAGCAAGTAATAATAATAATAATAACTACGCTTATGATTCGAATTCATATCCAGCATAAGTATCTAATACGAAAGGGATTATGATCAGGTTATGATTTATTTTATTGAGAGAGATAGATAATAATTATATAAAGTCAGTGTTTGTTTCTTAGCTCTTATATCCAATTTTTCTTGAATTGGTAAAATCAAATACTTGAAATAACCGAAGGATCCTACACAACTCAAGTTTCCCACTGGGGAGATTGGCGGTTTAACCGGCAGAGCCTCTATTCTCCATGAAGCTCCTGATTGGTCTGCCAATTTCATGCCAAAGTGAACTGAGATTTTTTAATATTGGCAACACCTCAGACATCAATCTATACTTATATACTTCCACAAAGTATATAAGGGATACGATCTTAGTTATTTGTTGTTTGTGGTCGATATCTTAGGCTTTCTTTCAAGATATGAGTGTGAGAAATACATATATAGAATTATAAATATGTAATATTAAAATAACATATAATATGACTTGAGTAAGCCTCCAGCAATAAGCTATTTAAGTTTTGTGCTTTAACGTTTGTTATAATATATATATAAAAAAAATAATTTAGGAAGTTAAACTTGGTCTTTTCCCTTATTTATCCATTCCTGATAATTCTGTTGGATATGACAGCATAACAATTTTAGAAAAAATCTTGAGCCTTCCTGGAGGCAGAAGCTTTAAATGACTTTGATGAAGACATGAAATTAGCCAGTGATGGAAATATCACTGACGTATCTCAGGGGTCTTATTTGGAAGTAAACGACGATCAGTCGACAAGTTTCCGGTCATTTCCCTCATCGGAGTTGCTTGTAATTGGAATGAATTATATTCCAAAAATAGTTTTGTGAAAGAGAATGGTTTCATGATACTGATACTTAAAGAATGTGAGGACATTAAGACAATACAAAAAAAAAAAAACTCTCTGTATTTTAGACATATTTATTAGACATGCATTTTCTCTTGTTTGTTTATCTATTTTTTTTTTTTTGGAAATGAATTATCTACATTAAAAAAAACAAAAGCACATAAAAAAAAAGTCAGATAAAGTTAGAAACAAAATTAAAAGGAATTATTCTGGATATATATTAGAATATATTAAATATATTTACATATATATATATATATATATATATATATATAAATACGTATATATATATATATATATATATATATATATATATATATATATATATATATATATATATATATATATATATATATATATGGATAAATATCAACACAACATCGTGTTCAAATAGAAATAAATTTCTTCCTCATACTTGGGATCGAACGCTAGCCCCTTCTAATGAAAGGCCAGGTCAAAACCAACCATGCCACGAGAGGCCATAAAAGAGATCGGAACCTGACGCTACCTAGCTGTCCGAGGATTTACCTGGCGAGACATCAGTCTCTTACCAGCGAGTTTTACCCGATTTCCCGGCCCACCACGTGACACAATTGGTAGTAATTCATTCAAATTACACCTAATGAGTCAATATGGATAAATATCAACACAACACCGTGTTCAAATAGAAATAAATTTCTACCTCATACTTGGGATCGAACGCTAGCCCCTTCTAATGAAAGGCCAGGTCGAAACCAACCATGCCACGAGAGGCCATAAAAGAAATCGGAACCTGACGCTACCTAGCTGTCCGAGGATTTACCTGGCGAGACATCAGTCTCTTACCAGCGAGTTTTACCCGATTTCCCGGCCCACCACGTGACACAATTGGTAGTAATTCATTCAAATTACCCCTAATGAGTCAATATGGATAAATATCACCACATCATCGTGTTCAAATAGAAATAAATTTCTACATCATACTTGGGATCGAACGCTAGCCCCTTCTAATGAAAGGCCAGGTCAAAACCAACCATGCCACGAGAGGCCATAAAAGAAATCGGAACCTGACGCTACCTAGCTGTCCGAGGATTTACCTGGCGAGACATCAGTCTCTTACCAGCGAGTTTTACCCGATTTCCCGGCCCACCACGTGACACAATTGGTAGTAATTCATTCAAATTACCCCTAATGAGTCAAAATGGATAAATATCAACACAACATCGTGTTCAAATAGAAATAAATTTCTACATCATACTTGGGATCAAACGCTAGCCCCTTCTAATGAAAGGCCAGGTCAAAACCAACCATGCCACGAGAAGCCATAAAAGAAATCGGAATCTGACGCTACCTAGCTGTCCGAGGATTTACCTGGCAAGACATCAGTCTCTTACCAGCGACTTTTACCCGATTTCCCTGCCCACCACGTGACACAATTGGTAGTAATTCATTCAAATTACCCCTAATGAGTCAATATGGATAAATATCAACACAACATCGTGTTCAATTAGAAATAAATTTCTACCTCATACTTGTGATCGAACGCTAGCCCCTTCTAATGAAAGGCCAGGTCAAAACCATCCATGCCACGAGAGGCCATAAAAGAAATCGGAACCTGACGCTACCTAGCTGTCCGAGTATTTACCTGGCGAGACATCAGTCTCTTACCAGCGAGTTTTACCCGATTTCCCGGCCCACCACGTGACACAATTGGTAGTAATTCATTCAAATTACCCCTAATGAGTCAATATGGATAAATATCAACACAACATCGTGTTCAAATAGAAATAAATTTCTACCTCATACTTGGGATCGAACGCTATCCCCTTCTAATGAAAGGCCAGGTCGAAACCAACCATGCCAAGAGAGAAAAATCTCCAATCCAAGATGTCCCAACTTTTCTTCTCTGCATAACACCTGGAATTGCAGGATTGCTCCATACAACAAACCACCTAGTCAGCCTTCAGTCATACCTTCAGGCCAACATCAGCCACCTAAACCCAGGAAATTTCTTAGAGAAAGAAAACGTCCTTACAGTACTCCTGTTCGGTATCCTGATAATCCGGCTTCCCCACTAACCACATTTTTATTTTTCTCGAAAACCCAGTGTTACCCACATTTACCACTACTCATCCCACCAACTGCATCTGCAACTTTTCAAGTTCACCTAACTCATTTTAAAAAAATCTAATAATTTCCTTTGAGCCCAAATGTTTGAGTAAGAAAATCCTTGATTTAAAAAAGACCTGATTTCTTTCCCCACTTAGAAAGCAAAGATAATTTTTTTTTATAATTATGGCTACTTTTTTTTCTTATGCTTATATTTCTTCCTCCTATCCCAGTCTTAAAATATATAAAACACATCACGAGACAAGGTATACTCTTTCAATTCAAATTATACGTGTGAGTTGTAATATTTGCAAAAGCCGACATCAAGCTGAGGACGGACAGTCCAATGGAACAGAAATATGAGCAGGCTACTGCCCTTGGAGATAAACAATGACCACGTCTTACTTGTTAAATTATGCTTTATATTTTTTTTGGATTCTAGTCTTCATTCCTTCAAAGTGAGTTCTTATTAAAACCAGTAGCACAACTGTTTTTGATACACTGGTTCTAGAAAAAAGGAGACAAAATTTCTTTGGTATTTGTGTCATATTGATTCCTTGTTGTAGCCTTTCACAAAAAATAGATGCAAGTGTACCAAATCCATCGGCGTTGTATCCGACCGAGAAAGTAACATTATCATTGGGGTGTCTCCTGAAGGATACCTCTTCGAAAAGACTAAAATCTCTTCAGAATAACACTGCAATGAAGCTTCTTCCTCTTCAGATTCTAGGTCGTCCTCTGATCTGAAATCTATCACTTAGAAGACCAAACAACACCTTCCCCATAACAGAGTTTGCTTTTGTTAAAATCTGTTTTGTCTTTTGTATGAATTTTCAGTTTTATTCAATAGTGAGGAAAGTCTAAATTAATTCTACTCTCTCCATGTATAGACTATATGCTTTGTAGTTTATATATTTAATTTTGAGGTAGTAAATTGGCCAAATGAACCAGCTACTCGTTGAGGTATGGCTACTGAGATATTGGGTCCTTTGAATGGCCAGTTAGAACCACATTGGATCTCTCTCTCTCTCTCTCTCTCTCTCTCTCTCTCTCTCTCTCTAGTTGTGACTTATTTCTCCTTTGCCTACTCATAAACCGGATAGTCTCATTTATTATTTACATATTCTCTTCTTTCCTCATACACCTGACAACATCCAGTAACCGAAAAATTCTTCTTCATTCAAGGGGTTTACTACTTCGTTGTAATGGTTCAGTGGCTAATCTTCTCTTGGTATGGGTTAAGGAGACTTTTTAACTATTACAAGATGCTCTTTGAGGACAAGGACAGACCAAAATAAAAAAATTCTTCTCTAGTTTTGGGTAGTGCATTAGTCTCTGTGCCATGGTTTTCCACTGTCTTAAGCTAGAATACTCTTGCTTGAGAGTACACTCAGGCACCCTATACTATTTGTTTCCTTATTTAATTTTCCCACTAGAATATTTTCCTTATTGAAGCCCTTGGGCTCGTTATATTCCGCTTTTCCAACTAGGGTTATAGCCCAATAATAATAATAATAATAATAATAATAATAATAATAATAATAATAATAATAATATTTTTTCTGTTATACAATTTATTTGAAGTTATGTTTCCTATTTCTATTCGACGAAATGTAAAGAAATATAATATTACCATTGTATCAATCAGAACAGTAAGTCATACTTCAATTCTATTATGTATTGAAGGGCGTCTTTGTTTTCTAGCTGGAATTATCTAGAAAGCTGATTGAATTTCAGAGAAGTTTTTTTTTTTTTTACACCAAGTGATTGGCTGGATATGTCTTCTTAAAGGGATTTTTAAGAAAAGAGTAATTCATTACAGAAAATAGTCTTCTCCATTCTACTTTACAACTTCAATATGTAACTACAATAAAAGAGATCAACAAAGAAAATCTTAAAACACAATAGAATTTTTTAATGAGAAACATCCATCAAAAATATACCTCTGAATATATTCATGTAAAAGCTTACGTTATGTATTGTTAATTGTAATGAATAAATTGGAATTGAGATAATGTGCTGCTGAAAAGCAACGAGGAAGTATTTGAACTAAATACCTTATGAAAGTGGTCTTCTTTCGATTGTTGAAAACTGCCCTTGTAGATAATGGTCTTTTCTTACATAACTATATACTCACTGAAACAACTTTCGTGAAACATTTCAAAAACACAAACTTCCATTTTTTTTTCTTTTTTTTTATTTCAGTCTCTGGAGTTATTTTATTCCTATTCATTTATATAATATTACCGAGAACAGGTAAACAATTCTTTCAACCTACGACAGTTTCAATATCAAGGAAATATATGATATTGCTATCTTCATTAAGAGATTTTTTATATTTCCGTATTACAATAATAATACATCAGTTTGACAGAAGTATTGCTAATAATTTATACAGCTAGAGCTATATATCATAAATTAAAGACCTTTATACATAGAATAGTAAATTGTTTATGAAATATTTAAAGCGTATTGATTAAACTAGAAAGTGGGTGTAATTATATCCCAATTTCCTCTATCTAAAGGCATGCTTTTCTTTTGTGGCAGTGAGGGTAAGCCTTTGTCATGACTGTGTGGTATAAATCTTACAGTAGAAGTACAGTTTGTTAATTCTATACGAGACTCCATGAAGATAAATATGATATGTCTATCTCCGTATACATATTGATTTCCTTTATAAAGGTTAGAGAAAGTAATGCTTCTCCTCCTGTATATCATTTTTGTTTTAAAGATGAAACCGATAAACATACATTACTAAGATATATATTTTGATTCTTTGAAAATCTTACAGTTCATTGATATGGGAACCATACGCCATACTTCACAGTAAGGAACTGAATTCAGCCATGTCTGATTTTATAATTCATAAAGTTGAGGTCATTCTTAACGTTTATGGCTCATGTTTGGTATACACCAAGAACAACAACAAATATACCTGTTTCTAGTCCAATCCAGGACAAATGCCTCAGTCTTGTCCTTATTCATGTCAGGGATTTGGCCAGTTTTAATCACCACGGTAGACACTTCGTATTGGTGATAGCGGGAGACTTTAGACTGATTGCTCATAGCAAACAATCCTAGTATGGGTGGCCCTGATTTTTACAGCTTTGCTGATCATGGAAATACACAAAACGTTTTAGCATGTTAACATATCGCCACTTAGATAACATACGTATGGTATAACACACATTAATTGACATGAATTATTCTCTCACCCATTATTATCGGCTCACTCTCTATTGAGGACTAATGCTTCATAGGAAATTCCCTTTCGAATGGCAAAGTCGTCTATCTCTCCTCTCAGGACAAGACCTTCCCTCCCCATTCCCCAACCTCGCCTTCAATCATCCTCAAACTTTAGGCTTTGGAAGACCATCAGCAGAATGCTCTTAAGGCAATCATCCTTATTCTACTGAAGTTGATCAAACTCTTGAAGGATCATTTATCTTGGGCAACGCAAAAATAATTCCGATGGTTCGAGGGATGATGGAAAGGGAATAAAATTCAAATAAAAAAGAGAAAGGCAATGTTATTCGGCCAAAAATCTCTTCATAAATGAATAAACTTTTCTTTTCCTTTATATGTAACATCTTTTTTTTTTCTTTTTTTTTTGTTTGCCACCAATATTGTTTGGTTCCTGAATTACTTCCATAACGAGTTTTGTTTTTTCTAAATGTATTCCTGAGCTATTACTGCTCTCGTTTTTAAAAGGCTTATGAAACTGGTAACTTGAGAATGGAAATCAATAAGTTGCTTTCATGGCTGACATCAAATTCCAAATTCCCCGCTTTCGATGCCATCCATAAACAAAAGTTTTCCAATAATGCTCGTCATTTCGTTGTTCTTCA
Organism: Palaemon carinicauda; assembly: GCF_036898095.1. Lineage (NCBI taxonomy): Eukaryota > Metazoa > Arthropoda > Malacostraca > Decapoda > Palaemonidae > Palaemon > Palaemon carinicauda. The sequence continues at coordinate 60,242,825 of NC_090760.1, read as the reverse complement.
GTTTATTGCACAAAAAAGTTAAGTTTTTATACTCCATTTTCCATTATTTTTGAAAAAGTAAAAATCAAATTAAGTTGAACGCTCTAATAACCTAATTGTTACTCAACTAACCTTTAGAACAATCGCTATTAACTTTTTTTTTTAATAATCAGTTTTCAAGGTAAGAAGCGAAATTCAAACAAAACAAGTTTGAGAGAAGCACAAATAAACGAGATTTTTAAACAACCAAAAACGGTGGATACGAGAAGTTACAAATATTACAAACAGGAGTAAACAAATATTCTAATAAGCATATGAGAAGTATATTAGAATTTTCCAAAAAATATAACACTGCTGATTTTTTAGTAAACAAATAAAAAAGGAGAATAGTTGTCTATGTTCTTTGGAAGGCCTGAGAAAATGAATACGAAGTAGAAAAAAGGATCTACGCGTTTGTGCAGACGTTCTTCTTATCAAGCTGAGGTACATTATATATGTGATTAATGAAAGCCTTAGCTCAGCTTATTCTGAGCAAGCTAAAGGTTCTTTCCAGTTAGAAAATCCCAGAAGTTCAGGTTGACTTCTCATACGCCATATTGACTATTTCCCGAAAGACCCATTCGTTTGGCTGTTGTAAGTGCGACTGAGTTGTGCATCGATTAATTGGTTATCTGAGTGGAATATCGAAGAGAGAGAGAGAGAGAGAGAGAGTGAGAGTGAGAGAGAGAATCATCTGAATGTAATATCGAAGAGAGAGAGTGAGAGTGAGAGAGAGAAAGGGCTAATGAATATGATGCTTCAAATTATGAATAATTCTACAAATACAACTTTTGTTCATATGTTGTACCTTTGTCTCAGCAACAACACAAATATAATGATAAAGCTCACCAATTTTGTAGAGTATCAGTACAACCATCTATTCCAATTTCGAGAAAATTTCATACAAGCTGGTCACATGTGAATATAAGTATTAAATTGTAATTGCGAGTATTCTAATTCATGTGTTTGCATTTCTCTCCTCTGAGATAATTAAAGAAAATTTTTTGGTAATTCCAAAAGGCCTTTTAACGTGTAATGTTTTGGATTTATCCAAACATTTGATTGACTATTACTTGGTAAAAGAGAAAGTGTTGTGAAATGTTTATCTTATGATACTATAGTAGATGACCCAATTCAGGGGTAGTTTAAGAATCAAGGAGCTTCAGTGAGCAAGATCTACAAGACCAAGTCGTGAACGTCTTCTCAACTTTTAACAGTCAGTAAAAAGGCCAAGTCCTGCATATGATTTTTTTAAAAGCTGTACTGCACGTGTTTCACTCACGCTCGAACACTGTAACGATATTTTTTTTTTATTGTGTCTTTCTCTCCACACCTTACTGTTAACGGAACCTGTCTAAGCCTGTCTTTTCATGAACTATTTTATTTGAATTTCTATGACCTTATCCAGAGGCTTTTTTTTTACATAAACTTGCTATATGTTGAAATGATGTTAGTCGTATTCACCTTGCCTCTCAGTTATAACCTAATGACTCACTCTTACATTAATGACCTTCAGAGTGACCAACTCTCTCCCACCTTCCCTCTCACTGCCGTGTTTTACTGTTTGAAAATGCAGTACTCTGACACTGACTCTCCTATTAACGCTACTCCAGTGAAACTACCGCTTTCAGCAGTACAGAAGCCTTCACCTGGTTTCAGTGCACAGAGGTCCCATTCTGCATCAAGGACGTGACTAGGTCAAGCACCAAGCAGACTATGTTCTCGCTGTCATCTCAAGGTAATTTTCCAGGAAATCTCTGATTGGCTTTGCAAACAAGGTGACACCCTAATAGCGTATGACTCCCTCAAAATATACCTCCTGGAGCAGTACTCGCCATCGCCCACTGCCCATATAGCAAAACTTTTTCCGCTCTCTAAACAACCGTTGCGGGACGAAAAGGGTTCACTCGCCTTCAGGGAAATGACCAATATCGCTCGCCTACAACCTTCAGCAGACGGCTCTCCTCATGAGGTGAACCGACTTCATTCTCTTTGTGTACGACGCTTACCTGAACCTGCATGCAATGCTATACCCAATGTTGATTTTTTTTCCTTGAATGACCTGACGACCAAAGCCAATGCCCTTATGGAGAGCCACTGTAACGCCTTCAAAACCTCCATCAACGCTTTCAATTCTGACAAAGAGGACAACTATTCAACCTCAAGAGAAGCTCATGTGAATGCAGTAGAACATAGACACTTACTCCATGATGCGCCGGAGCGGCGACAAAGCCACTCACCACCCAACACTCGCTCACTTCCCAACCAACGACCACTACAGCCACTTACTGATGCTCATCAGAAGCAGTTCTACTACTACCACTCCATATTTTGGGATGCTGTGAAGAAACATGCGAACGGTTGTCAGTTGCCAACAAATGTGTAAGTAGGCTATCGCTTGTAACGGTGGACTCCCCTGTCACTTATCTTTTCTTTTTACATGATGCAGATACGGGCGTGGGATTTTTGATAGACATGGGTGCTTGTCATACTCTTCTGCCATGGCCCCTCTCCAGGACACGATGTAGTCCATCGAAGTCTGCTGATGTCTGCCTGGTAGCTAATAATGGATCTGTGATACCTACCCCTAGTTACAAAAACTTCACATTATTGTTTGGAATCACAAAATATAATTTGAAGTTTCTCATTACTAACGTTACATTGCCAATTCTGGGTGAGGATATCCTGTAACATTTACACCTCCTGGTTGATGTCACTCAGTGATGGTTATTTAATGCTCATTCTAACTCATGGACACCTCATCAAACCACCCACCCCTTCTCACCTTGGTCTCCACATCAGTGCATCCACGGATGTGTACGGCCATCTTCTCACTTCGTACCCGGAAGTTTTCCATTCAGAACTTTGCCTAACTCAGACACCGCATTGTTTGACAGTCGCTAAACAAATGTTTACTGAATGAAAGATTAGATCCTGTCAAAAGGCCTTAAGTCCATAGTAGTCACCCTTGCACACTGTCCAGAAAAAAGATGGCTCTCTGCATCTGCGTGGCGATTACAGGCGCCTGAACATGCACACACTGCCAGATCATTATCTCTACCAAATATGGCCAATGTGACCTCCTACTTGCACAAAGTGAAGGTTTTCTCACTGCTTGACTTCTTGAAGGGTTATTATCACGTGTCAATGAACCCAGAAGACATCCACAAGACTGTCATCACCAACCCCTTTGGTTCATACACCTTTAGTTACTTTTGTTTTGTCCTTCGTAATACTGAGGCCACTTTTTAGCACCTCATGGATAGCATCTTCGAGGATCTCCCCTTCTGTATATGTTACGTGGATGACCTACTCCTGTTCTCTTCCTCCAAAGAAAAACACTTCCATCACCTACACTTTAGGCTTGACCACCAACAACGGAACAGCATTGTAGTCTGGTAAAACATGTGTACCTTCGGCGCAAACCAAATATTGTTCTTAGGGCACCGCATCACTTCTGAAAGAGTCCACCACCTCCCTAAGAATATTACAGCCATTCAGAACTTTCCCATGCCCTCGACAGTCAAAGCACTGCAAGAATACTTGGGCATGATCAACTCTTGTCACCGATTCTTGCCAGCCATCGTCGCCACTCTTGCTCCACTCTACGCGTACCTCAAGAGCAATCCAGAAGACCTGAAGTGGGGTCCCCTTCAAGAAGCGGCCTTCTACAATGCAAATAATTCCCTAACAACAGGTGGCGCTCTCCCTTTTACCGTGTTGCATGCACCTCGCCTTCTCTTCACCAATTCCAGTGATGTCACTATTGATGTAGTACTCAAGCCGGTGGTCAATGGCTCGCCCCACTTATTGGCCTTCTTCAGCAGAAAACTATCCAATGTGGAATCCGTCTACTCTATCTTCGACTGCGAATTGCTGGTGGAGCATTAGGCAGTCTCTCACTTTGCCACTTCTTAGAAGGTACACCATTTGTCATTTGCATGGACCACATGCCGCTGATGTATGCCTACACTTGAAAGTCCGACGTCTGGTCCGCCCATCAATGCAGACATCTCTGCGCCGTGGCTGAATACAATTGCACCCTTCAACGTGTCCCTGGGAAAATGAATCCTGTTGCTGATGCTCTGTCAAGAAACACATTGGCTGCCATTCACCTGGGATTGGATTACAACACCTTGGCAGATGAACAACGAAAAGATCCAAAGTACAAATTATGTAGGACATCCTGCACATCTCTCCATCGGGAAGACGCTGCCCCCAACGACTGCAACACCATCCTCCTCTATGATGTCAGTACTGGTAGACCACGACTATGGATACCTGCTCCATGCTCTAACAAGTATTTTATTGCATTCAAGGCCTTTCATATCCCTCGCACCAATCTACTGCACAGGTACTGAAGATGAAGTTCACTCTGCAAGGCATTATTAAAGATGCTAAGGATTGCAACCGAGCATGTACTTCATGTGAGACTTTAAAAGTACATCGACGCACAGATTCAGGAGTGGGCATCTTTCCTCCCTTTCAGCATTGGTAGTCGATCCCGTACCCCCATCACAAGGACATCGTTTAATGTTTTCGTTGGTTTGAAGCCTTTCCCATAGAAACTGTATTTTCCGCCTCATGTACATCCCCCTTACTCTCAGGTTAGATAGAGAGATTTGGTATCCCTGAGCTAAGTATGGAACAGATGATTATCTTAAACAAATCTATTAAGACTTTTTGCCAGAAGTTAAAAAAAATTAGACAATAAGGGAGTTATGGAAATTGGGCAGTAATCAGTTGGATTTCATCTAACACAAACACATTTATATAGTGGAGTAACATTACTAATTCTCTAACAAGTGCTAAAAGCTCCTCTTCTTCCTAACTTGCACGAAATAACAGATAACCTTGGAGCAAAGAAATCTGCAATTTTATAAATAGTAAAGAAAAAATACCATTTGGGTCTACACTTCCATAAGCATCAAGGTCCATCATGAGAGCTTTAATTTTGCGAGATCGAAAAGCTAAGCTAGTTATTTTAGCCTCAGGAAAACAGGAATGAGGAAGACCAAGTTCCTCATTACTATACTTACTGTCAAACACATCAGCTAAAACGGTTGCCTTATCCTTTTTATCCAAAGAGTGCAGATTTAAGGGTAGTCCACTACTTATGTTCCTGGGTTGTACCAGAAAGGGTATCGTTTATGGTAAAATTGTATTCCTTTTCAGTTGAAGCATAAAATCTCTAAGCAAGAGCTCTAAGCTGAGTATACTTATTGCAAGTCAAATCTGATCTGTTACCTTTCGAAAGATGATAGGTTTCTCCAAAAAATGTACATCTACAATTATCATTGATCCATGGTTTTTCCTTTACTCGTTTCCTTGGCACGCGAGAAGCGATACACCTATTAATTATGTTGACTACATTCTCATTCAAAGGGACAACAAGATCAACACTACAATATAACTGTGACCAATTCTGTCCCAAAAGATCACTTAAAATCCCATTCCAGTCTGCTTGAGATTTCATATAAACCTTACCTGAGTATATTACATCAGGGACAGGCTACTCAGTTTTCACTACAAATGAAATCAAATCATGATCCCAACTAGAGGACACATCTTACTTGTTATGATGCCAGGGGAGTCGGTGTATACGAGATCCAAACAGTTACCAGACCTGTGATTAGCTTCACTTAAGATTTGCTCACAGCCTGATTTAGAGGCAAAATCTAAAGCTCTTAAACCAAAGCGATTAGTAGGAGAAACCGAATTCAAGCACTCCATATGGTGAGCATTCCAATCACCAACAAAGACAAAGAGGCCTCTCTATCACCTTCTTGTATCTTAGCGATACTAGTAAGAAGACAATCGAAGATAGAATCCTGCATGTCTGGATTCCGGTAGATCGAACACAAATGAAAATTGTTTTGCCTGCCACAAACTTTTATTACCTGAATCTCATGATATCCACATTCATAGCAGGACTTATGAGGGTATACAGTTCTAAAATACACCGCCATTCCCCTCACCATAGGAATGGCATCTTGTTTCAGAATTAATGGCTTCTTAAAACTAGTCATAAGGAGCTCAGATGAGTGTGTCATATTACAAACCAAAGTTTCTGAGCATAAAAGAATACCCTACTGTCTGGAAGGAACTGTAAGGTCTTAAATATTTGCCTGAAGTCCACGGATATTACAATACAGTAGACGGCATTGACGAAATCTAGGGCGTACTGGTCCCGGATTCCGTTCAATGTCTCCAGAGAGAATAAAAATTAATAGTAGTAAAAAAGATAAATCATACTTAAAAACTAAATTAACAGGAATGATGAAATATAATATACTTCAGGGCACTATCTATCCTGTGAATACCTACTAATTTATATAACATTGTAGTCGGTGTTTGCTCATTGGAAATTTAGCATATATGGATAACATTGTGACATTTATATTACGAGTTAGGAAAGTTGTCATTTTGCATATGTTATATGGTTAAACGTTTTACGAGGAGTTGGCGTAGTTAATATCTTGCAAATGATACTGTGAGTTAACCAAGGTGATTTTGCATAATATCATAGCTTATTGTAGCTAAATAATTATAGTATGTTTAATGTTATGATAAAAATATGTTTATATATGAATAAAATGTGCAGTTGATAGAATTGCAGTGGTTCTGTTTTGAGATTGAATATACATTGTTTCCTCTACACTCTCATACAGTACACACTGAATATTGGGGTCTTAAAGCTACACATTGTTGTTCCATGAATTGGGACAAGATTGTATTGTGCATATTCCTGTTCAATCTCATCCGACTGTAATTCTAGATATCACGTATCCTGAGGTTCGGAGGGATATTCATAATAATGGAGACAAAGTTTCGTTAACATGGGGTATCTGTAACATACGTGATAGGTACCAAGTGATCACTTGCTACCACGGTCAGAGGTATGGACATTTTGAAAAAGATTGCAAGTCTAAGAATGATGATAAAGTCTGCCGGAAATGTTCAGGGAGACATTCTACCAGGGACTGTAATTCGCAAGTGTCAAAGTGTATAAACTGCACAAAGTGAGCACACAGTAAATTCTGGAGACTGCAAAGCTTATGACTTGGTATTGAATAGACTAGCAGAAAGTACTGATTATGGTTACTAGGGAAGTTAAATAACTTGGACAAGGCGAAGATCACTGAAATGATGTGGACTGTAGGACACGAACAGAAAGAAAGACGGAATCCGTTTATTTATGCTGCATTAAGCATCTTTGGGTCCGTTGCAAGTTTAGGTTTAGGAATTTCCAATCGTCTTAAAATTAGTAATCAAAATAAGAAAATTGAGTTCTTGACTCATAAAGATGAATTGATTATGTCAGAACTAAGGAATCAGTTAGCTTCAATCAATAAAATTATGGATTTATTAAATGAACATTCAGATAATATCGTTCAAATTATGGAAGTACAGGATTTGTTGGCAACATTAACGTATTATGATTCAAAGATAGATCACATACATAACAGAATTACACATTTCATTGAGAAATCCAAGGATTATGTAGAAGCTATCACGTTAGCAACTAAAGGTGTATTGTCGCCCCATTTGTTGCCTATAAGTTACTTAAAATTAATTCTGAAGAACGGAAGGGATAAACTAGGCTATGTTCCTTTTATTTTATTACAGCCTAATTACAGTAAACGTAGATAATAACAAGATTAGGATTACAATTCCCTTTGATTCTTCTGATGCCTGGCAATCTTACAGGATATAACCATTTCCGACTTTCATGACGAATCACTCAAATCCAGTAATATCCAGTTTGACAGGACACGTATTGATTTCCCCAGACAAGGAAACATATACGGTCATTAAAGACTTAAATCAATTAACTCACTGTTCAGACGCAATGGATAGAAAAATATGTACAGCTGACTCATTTGAATTCCATAAAAACTTAATGGATTCATGCGAGTTAGGTATAGTGCTAGACGGTGCTCTCTCCCATACAAGTGAAAATTGTCTGGATAGGCTTTATCCCTTTGACAATAAAGAGTTCAATTGCTGACTGAATAATGGCTCGTAGATACGATACGACAAGGACGGCTTCAATGTATCATGCCCTGACGGATCCACGTCCTTCACCAATATCTTCGTCGCAGCAGATGGTTGTGTCGGGACTTCCCCGAATTCCATGGTGACTGGTCTACGGACAATCATCAGAGAACGAGCCTACTTCGCGAACTTCACGTGGACCTCTACAATGCCAGCACTTCCTCTCCCGTACAACGGACATGTGGCAAAGCGGTTGATGAAACTTACCGAAAAGGACCACCTGTCACCGACTTATAAAGAAATTCTTCACCCCATACTACTGGCTGGTTTGTGTTTCACGGTGGTGATATTTATCGCCGTGAACATCCTTGTTTGGCGTAGGTTACGGCACAGCAAGCAGCTAAAAAGGAATGAGTTGCCTAGCCCCGACAATACCCCCTATTTGATCCAGTTCAAAGCTGTTTGAGTGGCCACCTCATTCGCTAAGGGAGTAATTTGTCGGGAAGATGCTTGTATGAAAAGCTGATTAGTACGCTAGTAATATGTAATTAAAGAAATTTTCTACATTTGCATTGTTAAAAATACATTTAAAACAACATTTAAAAAAAAAAATAAATAAAAAAGGATATAAATCATTTTTTCTCTCGGCATCTAATAAAAATATATAAGCTGGAATGTTAAAAAAGAAAAGAGAAAAAAAAAAAAAAAATAAAATATATAACAGAATCTATGGGCATCTAATAAAATATATCAGCCCTATATATAAATATATATATATGTACGAAACCATGGTACGTGTAC
>NC_090760.1:60229008-60231508 GCF_036898095.1 Palaemon carinicauda | reverse complement strand
TGAAATTAAAATAAAGAGCTATAAAAATTCAAATCTAATCGAGTAAAAATCTTTTTCTTAAAAAACCATGGTATGAAAACCTTCTCTAACACATCTAAGAAATATAGTTTATTTCCTTCCTATTTTTCTAATGTAAACTTTATATAATTTTGCTGCAAATAGGTAAAATCCACGAAGGAATCAGTATAGAATTCATTTCTGAATAGAGCAAATGTGTCATCAACATATCTGACATAAAAATGGGGATGGTATCTCAAAGGGCAATTTTCGAACATGGTCTCTTCCAGGGAGCACATTACAATATTAGCAAAGGTGCGTCCCAGAGTGGAACCCATAGCCATCCCTTCCACTTGTTTATACAAATTACCATGTAAAACAAAAGCGGTGTCCAGCACCACCAACTCAAAAAGTTTCTTGAAAGACGAGTGATTAAAAGCATTGAAAGTGGCATTAGGTTCTGGAAATATTTTTTTTTTTAAATAATACCAATTGTTTCTTACACAGGTACATTCGTAAATAATGACTCAACATCAAGACAAGTCATAAAAATATCTGAGTTCTGAGATGTAACGGCTTCCTTAGTAGTTACTCAGTGAACATTTATTTTTTATAAGAGGTTCTAGTAAGGAAATGATAAATGTAGTTAGTTTGTGGTTTGGTGCATTTAAAGAAGATAATATAGGTCTCAGTGGAATATTAGGCTTGTGGATTTTGGGCAAACCAGTTGTTCTTGTTATTGATGTTATTCAGGTTTTATTTGTACTTCTGCGAGGTTGGTTCCACTTCTGTGTTATGCATATTTTTATTCTTTATATTAATTTTTATAGTTTTGAAAATGTTTCTTAACGTTAATTATGTACTTCCTATTTGTAGCCCTGGAAGGTGTGATAATAACGATCACGAAACGTCAAGATTTATAATAAATGGGTTTTCAGAACTGCCTATTCCCCAATCCATTTTAAGAAATATATATATATATATATATATATATATATATATATATATGCATATATATATATATATATATATATATATATATATATATTTATATTTATATATATATGTGTGTGTGTGTGCAGAGAGAGGTGAACAACATTGAAAGTAAAATTCCAGTCTCGCAGTGTTGATTAAAGTAATATTCGTTTAACACATTTTTTAAAAAGATATTAGTTTTCTTTGCAACCTCGATCCACCCTTACGTTCTTTCATCTACAAATTCTTCCTCACTTTAATTTCCCAAATATCAATGGTTCATTTTAACCTGAATTATTAAAGAGAAACATTTCTCACCACATAAATCACTGTTGTCTCTATCATGTTATGCTTAGATATGTATGGTTAAGGTATTCTAATTATATCATTATCTCTGCCAATGATGTATGTAATGTTATTTGGAAAATTCAAAACCCTTGGCAACCCATTCGTATACAGTAGTTGGGTGACTTAGATTTGTGTCACGATCCATGGGTTTAGAACCACTGACTTCACATATCAAATATCCATTGGCAGAGCACAAACCATGAATGGTCTCCTGAAGAGCAATGAAAGCATCCTGATGCTCCATTCTCGGATCTAGTATGATTGCAGATAAGACATCTATTTGAAAAAATAAATACTTGAATTTAGTGAGTGTGGAAAAAAAAATTAAAAAAAAAAAAAAAAAAAAAAAAACCATTTTTGATTACCTTAAATACAGCAAGACATAAATAACTTTTATGGCAGAGAAAGAGCCAGATGCTCAAAACAAAAATTATGAAACTCTTGTTTATATCTTATTTATATAAAGCTTTGAGGCAACTTGTTCTGGTGAAGAGAAAGGGTAATCTAAACGGCCTTTTTTTCAATGAAATATCTGTATATCATGAATATAACTGCTACCACCAATAATAATAATAATGATAATAATAATAATAAGAAGAAGAAGAAGAAGAAGAAGAAGAAGAAGAAGAAGAAGAAGAAGAAGAAGAAGAATAATAATAATAATAATAATAATAATAATAATAATAATAATAATAATAATAATAATAATAATAATAATAATAATAATAATAATATTAATAATAATAATTATTATAATAATAATAATAATGTTAATATTAATAAAAAATATTAGGAAAATTGATAATAATTAGAAATGTCTTGTTTAGGAAGGAATAAGAAGGCTTAGTATGAAGTAGTAAAGAGCGAATAATATCTTCCCAGCTTGGACTCTAGATGATAATTGTCCATCTCAAGCATATCATCATCTGCTCTACGCTTTCATTTATGTCTCCGAATAGGGTATTTGCACATGTTGAAGCAACTCAGTGTGTTTTTGTGTCATGAGTGATATCTAAATCGGCTTTATTAGCAGAGAGAGAGAGAGAGAGAGAGAGAGAGAGAGAGAGAGAGAGAGAGAGAGAGAGAGAGAGAGAGAGAGAGAGAGATAATTGCAAGCAAAAATGTCGTGGTATGTTTCGTAAGAAACATTTATCTGAGAGGACTCAAAAATATCTTGAGA
>NC_090760.1:60196508-60204008 GCF_036898095.1 Palaemon carinicauda | reverse complement strand
AAGATTAAATTGAAATATTTGCGGAGGGGTGTGGGGTTGAGAATACAAGTGAGTAACCAATGCGTGTTCCTTTAAGTAAGTTTAATGGTATAGGCTGGCGGTGAAAGCTGGTCATATGTTTTTCTCTCAGAAGATCTGATAATCCTGGTGGCTTGAAAAACTGTCAATTATATGAGACAGCTTGGCCCCAGTCTCTTTCGGGATTTTAAGGTTCCGGTGTCATTCGAGAAGGCAATCTTATATGAGCATGGGGGTCAGTTAATCTGGCAATCAGTAATACAAATAGTGATATCAAAGTGCAATAGGTTTAAAGAGAGAGAAAGGTTGATAAGTTATTCACTTTGATAACAAAACAGATATAGAGGGCTAAGGATCATAGAATTGCATTTCAGTTTAAACCAAATAGTATATGGATAAAATATAGATTTGTAGGTAGCACACTTAATCCTAATGATAATTGATTCAATACTTATTTCTAGGCGTCATGTTTTTAGGATGTTGGTCGAAGTCTTTTAAGATTTTGGACACTCAGGATGAATAGCAAGATTTGGTATCCCTAAGCATATTACTTCTGACAGGGCTAACACTTTCAACTCTCAATTTTGGACATCATTAGGGAATCTCCTGGGAATCACTCTACATCAGACAGCCACCTATAATCCTACTTCCAATGTTATGATTAAAAGCTTTCATCGCACCCTCAAAGCAGCTTTGAAGTCCCGCTGCAAGGACTCCAACTGGTTTACCCAGCATCCCTGAGTCCTTCTTCGACTAAAGACCACTCCTAAAGAAGCCCTGAATATCTCGGCGACCCGTTGGTCGTCCTTGCTGCCAGACTTACAAGCCCCCAGCTAAGCAACACATGCCAACAGATCTGCAATCGGCAACGCACGTTTTCCTGAGCAACGACAATTGCAAGCAACCGCTAACGCCTCCTTACATGGATTCTTTCCACGTGATCCGTTATACAGTGAAGGCATTCTTAATTAACATTCGGATGACTCACCTACAGTATGCCACTCGAAAGTAGGAAGCCCTTTTTCAGATTCGGATGACTTGCCTACAGTATGCCTCTCTAAAGCAGGGAGCCCTATTTCACATTCGGATGACTCGCCTACAGTATGCCTCTCTAGAGTATGGAGCCCTATTTCACATTCGGATGATTCGCCTACAGTATGTCCCTTTAAAGAAGGAAGTCCTATTTCACATTCGGATGACTCGCCTTTAGTATGCCTCTTTAAAGCACAGAGCCCTATTCCACATTCGAATGACTCGCCTACAGTATGCCTCTCTAGAGCAGGAAGCCTTATTTCACATTCGGATTACTCGCCTAGAGTCTGCCTCTCTAAAACAGGGAGCACTACTCCACATTTGGATGGCTCGCCTTCTGTATAGTACATCGTATTTCTCTACTGAAATAAGATAACGTAGAAGTTTAGACCAAACTCTCATTATGTTTCTTCCTCCTATATCTTCCCTGACAGAATTAACAGCGCAAAGATTATATCATTTTAATTTGGATGACATATCTTTTTACCAAGATTAAATATAATTATATGAAAAATTCATCATATACAAAATGGTTTGTCATATTTTTTTCTTTATTGGTTTAGGAATATTTATATTTCTTCTTTTGTTAACATTATCATGTTAAATAGACAGCTTCGCTTATATAGGACTCACCATAGTAAGTGTGTTCTATGTTGAATATTTTCAAATTATTTCCAGGAAGAAAATTCGTTAATAAATGGGCCTTTGTTCACTTTGTGAGAGCACAAACCGGTGACTGAACACAAATTCTATGCATAGCATCTCTCTCTCATACTACTACTACTACTACTACTACTACTCTACTACTACTACAACTACTGCTACTACTACTACTAATAATAATAATAATAATAATACCATACTACTACTACTACTACTACTACTACTACTACTACTACTAATGATAATAATGATAATAATAATAATAATAATAATATCATACTACTACTACTACTACTACTAATACTACTATTACCAATAATAATAATAATAATAATAATAATAATAATAATAATAATACCATACTACTACTACTACTACTACTACTAATAATAATAATAATAGTACCATACTACTACTACTACTACTACTACTACTACTACTACTAATAATAATAATAATAATAATAATACAATACTACTACTACTACTACTACTACTACTACTAATAATAATAATAATAATAATAATAATAATAATTCAGTTGGTAAAGATTGTTACGTGCCATATAAGGCTAGCTCTTTGCAGCCCCCCCCCCTCCCACCCTCCCCCAGGAAGATTTCCATCGTCCCTTTGTGAGAATAGAAATGGAACATGATGAGATATTGATTAAAGGATCGGACCAACCTTCTCTAATCTCTAAAACTAGTAGGTGGTAAGGGAGGGGTGGGGATTGTGTCATTAGAGCACAAACAATCTTAAGAAAATATTGCGCTTGGTTAAACCATAGGATTACTCTAAGCCTCATCTTGCAGTTGAGATTGTTGTTATGTATTTGGTGATCTTTACTCATGTGCGTGGTTAAAGAGAGAGAGAGAGAGAGAGAGAGAGAGAGAGAGAGAGAGAGAGAGAGAGAGAGAGACTGACTTTCGTATCATCTAACTTTAAGTTCTTTCTTACGTTTCTTTTTAATGTTCTTCATGTTTTTTCGAGTTAGAAATCTATGCAATGGTTCATTAGTTCTAAAAATTGGATTGTGTTTTGGATTAATACTACTTTTCCTTGTTTATGCTTCTTTACTAAGATAGCTAAGAATCTTAATTTATGGAAAAATGTGAAAATCATATATGCTTTTACCTACGATATTTTTCTGTAATGCATATCACATATATTTATTCATAATTCATATTCATCCAGACCGATATTAGTGTCCATTTGCCTTTCAAAATGTTATTTGAACATTGGGTTTCGTTGAAGATAACTTTAGGAACATGTTTATTTTACTTGTATGACGTTAAAAGCAAAATATTATAACAAATGTTTAGGAATAAAAAATGAATGTTCTTCATTCCCAAAATATATGACAGACAGTTATGATAAACCGGTGCTTTTACAATTACAAGTATTTTTATGCACTTGATAAAATTACTTTTTCATGACGTTATAGAAGGAAACTTTACTTTAGTGGAATGAATAAACAGAAATAGAGCTAAATTATTATCATTATGAGAATCTTAAAGATATTTGTTGTTAAAATGATTAAGCTAATTATTAAACTCGCCATCATATCAGGTTCAGTGAATGGATAGACACACGACTTCAAGATTAGTTACTTAATGGGAATATCGAGGAAGAAAGACTTTTTTCTCGGAACATATTTTAAAGGCCGCTTATGAATGGCAGAGGTAAGGTACAGTGAAAATGCCTTAGAGACTAATCCTATATATACTGTACATACATGCATAAGGGTGGCTTGTGCCCTAGCCAACATACATGTTTCGATTTTGAAACATATAAGACTTTTCCTTTGGGATTCATTATGCTATTATATATTTATTTACCCAAATAGGACTATAATCACAACAAAATAAAGTTTATTAATATATTAAATTTCACACTTAAAAATTACTGCCATGATATTATGAGGTAATTTTCCCGGCTTCATCTCTATATATAGATTTCTGTTTGCTTTCTTAATTATTTAATATTTTTCCTTTATATGGATATTATCAAGCATGCAGTTCTTTCCCTATATCTAAAAAAGTATTGTTAATTCTTTCGTAATGATTAGAAGAGTGGCAGATGGCTTTTTCTGAGAAATCCCATATATTATGTTTGATAAGATTTTTACTATTTCCTGATTTTGCTCATCGAACTGTGTTTTTCAAACCTATTTATGTAATGATAGAGATTCCCGACATTTTATATGCTTTACACAGCTCTTATGATATAGCTAGTCTTACACCAACTGTTCTTCTAGATCAGGTAAATTTTCTGTAGTTCGCTTCAAAGGATTTTGTCAAAAGTTATTTTTACAATACTTTTTTCTAATTAGAATTAAGCTTTTAGGATTATACCTAAGAAGCTCATTTACCAGGTATATGAGGTTAGTAATAAACAAAGTATTTTTTCATTGCTTTATGGTCTTTCAATCAAACTTCATAGAAAGATATCAATCCCTATTGCTTTAGAATCAATATCTCATTATTTAGGGAAGATATTGGTAACCGTTAGTTACGATCTAGAAATAGTAGTCGCTTAGGATTATTTTACAGATTTAAGGCTGTACTTAATTTTTTTCTGGCAGTAAAAAAGGGAGCAAATTTCTTTCAGAATAAAAAGAAAAAAAAACAGATAGACATAGCTCAGTAAGAACATAAAAACGCAAAAAAAGTAGCAAGAAAGGGGCCTAGAAGAAAAATAAGAAAAGCTGCAAGGCTGAGAACTTATGAAGGGGCAAAATCTTCCCAAGTGGAAGTATATGGACATAAAGTGTTTGGGTTCCAGGCAGAGAATGATAGTGGAACTCCATTAGGACGTATAACCATAAAGCATACAGCTCCAATTGCTGTAAACCCCAAGCTATCCCAAATCTACGATCATGACAAAAGGGATACGTTTATCAATAGATTTGAGATGTTTTTAGAAGATTGTTTGGCCAAGGGTGCAGTGCATATTTGACAGGTAAAGATATGCAAGTCTTTTAAGGATATGAAGTGACAGAAGAGTGATTTCAAAGATTGAAATGGATTATGCCAAAACAAGGTGGGACTATAATTTTGTTGTCACACTTCAAAGAAAGTTCAAGTGAAAAGATACTATTTATCACCAAACAAGCTTTAAACAACAATGATGAGATAAAGGAGATTTTTGAGTAGGCTACATTTTAGATATTGATGGGACAAGCATAAAGAAACCCGGAGGATGATACAGGAACTGAAATATAACCACTTAAAAACTCAATGGGAAGTGTAAGGGTAGGGTTTTTATGTTATAAGTAAGGGCACTTAGGAAAGGAACGTATGAAAGCTATAAAAAGCACCAATGGAGGTTCAAGCAAATATTCAGGAAGTGCTACAGCAATTAAAGAATCGAAAGACGTAACAATGTTCATGATTTGTTGGGATATCAACAGCGGTATGCTCGAAAACTAAATCATATATATAAAGAAAAAGGAATATTTCATGGTATACTTGTTCAACAGCTTTTTACATCATATTTTCTACAATAAACATATTCTTTATAATTATTATCAACTCTAGTCTTGTGATATGGACCTATTATCAGGTACAATAGTCAAAGTGACCTCAATGTAGGGATAACGGTAGGAAGCAGATAGGGTCAGTTATCTAGAAAAGATCTTTCCCTATATATAATTCCATTACTTTTATACAAAACACTAACGCAAGCAAGTACATTTTATTACTCAAGTTTTATTTTGGATTTAGGTTAGCACTAGGGTAACCAATGTTAACTCTACGATTACTCAAAGCTGAATGACCATGCTAGTCTACGGGCACTTATTTCACGTGCTCAGAAAGGTCTCCACACGCCACTTTGAAATAACTTCATTACAACCCAAGGTAAAATAATTTACTTCTCATTCGTTCCACATACGTAGAGTATTATACATCTATAGCAAATAAGCTATAGTAACTCGCAAAGAGAGTACTCACTATTGGAAAATGAAAAAGATAGGGTGGACCAGGCGGAAGATATCGGCATTATTATTAGTAAAGATTTGAAGTTCACCAAAGGGAGCATAAAAGCTGAAAAGAAACCACAAAAACTAATAGGTTACATAAAAAAAAATTCAAAAACAGAAACAAAGACTACACTACAGCTGTACACATCACTAGTAAGACCCCATCTAGAATACAGAGTCCAATTCTGTGCTTTTAGTATCGAGAATGAAATAAATAGACTGGAAGCAGTGCAAGTTAGGTCCACCAAACTAGTCACAACGCTAAGGCTATTTAGATATAGATGAAGGATTGGAAGTTTGGACTTATTTAATCTATAAACTCAAGAACTAAAGGGACAGTTAACGAAGGCATTCAAAAGTCCTAAAGGAATAACAAATGTAGATGACAACAATCTATTCACGCTTAACACAAATCAACGCAGAGGTAACGGATACAAACTGGAAATAAAATTCCAACACCACTCAATTTGGTAATTTCTTTACATAAAAAATAGCAAATACAATTAAATGGAACAGTCTTCCAGTGGATGTAGAAAAAGAATTTAAGAAAAACAAGTAATAAAAATAATCTGAAGATTTAAACGAAATCTCCCTACTCAAGAACAAATGAGATCTCCCAGGATGGACTAAAAAGTCCTTGAGACATCCAAAATCCTTGTTACTTCCTATGACACTTTTACAAGCAGATAGACATAACCACATTACCATGTTATTGGGGAGATTTTTATTATAAATATTGTTTCTACTGTCCTTTTTCAGTTATTAATTACCATCTAAACAGGAATCACACGATTCACTATATCTTCTTTTATAATCCCAAAATTTCCATGCTCTATAACTTACAAATAATTAATAATCTATTCACTTCGTTTGGCTGCAGGGAACATTGTTCGGCAAAACATTCTCTTTTCACAATAACTTTCTACCTTTTCCAAGAGGCCACTAGTTAAACGGTGCAACTTTTGTTGCTTGTGTAAGGTTTGTCCTATTTTCAAATTATCCTTTTGATAGCACAAATGAATAAAATGCTTTTATTTCAATCATTCAGGTGAAATAAACATATTTTTTACATATTCCCAGATTTTTTCTTTTTTTTCTTTTTTTTTTATGTAAAAAGGCTATTTATGGAACTCCGTTGTTAGTTCCCCAAACAGAAACTACTTAAAACTTCATACAAAATCCTACTGGGCTATAATTATGGATCGTTGCTTTGACCATTCATCACAAAGTTATGTATATAATACTTTTTGTTTCTCTATTTAACACTGACAATATTTAAAAAATACTTCAATTGATTACAATATTTATTTCATCCTAAGCATGATTATTGATATAGGTATGTGATGGATAAAAGAATGATCAATTCCTTAAACCTCTGAGCAGAAATTTTGCCTGCCTATTAGTACCAACCTTTTGGGAAATGTACTAGCCATCTTTTAAAATTTGTTGTACAAAAAAAAGTAAACTAATGTCCCATAAGAAATGTTTGAAGAAATATTGTCTCTAACACATTTTTATTGAAGCCTAATAAAAAATCAACATATATTGATGTCGAGACTTTATGTTATTATAAATGAAAGAACGTTTAGTTACAAATTTATTGCAGAAAATAAAGACTTATATGCTTTACCCTTTAGAAAATAGCAGTCGACTAATTTTGAGCTTGATTAAATTTGTTATTCCAAGTTACATTTATAATCTGATACTATGAGGGAAATTGAAAGAACTTAAGAATGCTTTTAAAACTCTTTACCTTTATCTTTCGTAAGATTATCTATGAATGTCGTTCACTTTAGCTGTGAGCTA
>NC_090760.1:60179008-60191508 GCF_036898095.1 Palaemon carinicauda | reverse complement strand
AGATTCTTGTCAGATATGAGAATATAATAGGATTCTTTGTAAGGTTCTTATCAATTATCTATGTTTTACATATATTTGACCTCCGGGTACTGGTTCACATATGTCCTTTTTTCATGTTTTATCACTAGTGACTACCATCCACCAAAAAAAGGGCATATATTTCTCTTGACTTTAAGGGTTGTTTTTCTGGCGCTACCACACAGGATATCCCTTTGTCCTACAAGACCTAGAAGATCAGAGTATTATATACATAGTATTCAGCGTATCACACAGCATATTATGTGTTATTGTTAAATACACATTATTGAAACCCTTAAGAACAAGAAAGTCTTCCTCTTCTTCTGGAAATCCTTATTATATTCAATCTTTTGGATGTCCAGTGGGAACTTGTATAGTTTTGGGGCCGCACATTTGAAAACTAGAACCTACCGTGGACATACATATTGCCTCCAATAATTCAAAACCTTCTATAACTATTCTATGTACACGATTCGTTGACTGCATGTGTAGCAATTCTCTTATATATTTTGGACAATCGGTTATGATAACACTCTTACTCTTCCGTTTGTAATTTCTTAAGTTACACATTGGGTAGACGAAGTTGCATTAATCAGTCCTAGTAATAACACACTTTATAACAAGTTTCTTTACAGAATATTCATCCAGGTAATTCTTTACAAAATCATGAGATACACATAGGTCATGAACTTTACTAGATATCAAGACTGAGTTGTTATTCATAATAATTTGGATCTCTCCTAAGTTCCTTAAGCTGTTTTATTTCCAATCACATTCAACTCACCTTATTTTCCTATAGTTTTAACTGTTTATGAATCGTTCATTCCCCAACCCTGGTAAAAATTTAGATTAAAGTTTCAGCAGTATCATGATTAACATCATTTTATGAAGAAGTAATATTGTGTATTATCTGCATATAGTTTAAACTTCACTTCAATTCCTCTGTCGTACATTTGATAGACTATTAGTATAACTACAAAATAAGATTGGGCCTAGTATACATCCCTGGGATACACTTTTGTTTATTTGGTCTTTTGATGAATGAGTGTTTCTAATATTTAGACAGTGATTTCAGTCAACCAAGCATTCTTCTAGATACCCAAAGGCTTGTTCAATGTAGATGGATAGTTAATCCTTAAGTAGCAGTTCATGCACAACTGTATCGAAAGCAGCGCTAAGATATCCCATTTGTTCTCTTCTATCATTCAAATACTTAAGGAACTCAACATAAACTGGCCCACTACCATAGCTGAAGACAACTGATACACTTCTGCTGACTTGAAACCTATGCAGAGGAAACGAGGGAAAGATCCTTCCTCTGCAATGCAGATGCCAAATATTAATGAACTGAAGAAGAAACCTTTGTAGTCTCGACAAAGGTTCAAGACTTCCTCAACTGTGCAGACTTCCTATTATGCTGACGTTGTAACCTTTGTAAACTTAAGGCCTGTTATGAACATAATCTGTAATGTCAAACTTCAAAGGTTATTTGATTATCACCCCCAAAAGTGAGGACACAACCAAATTTTTACAAACGAAGTCTTCTCCTCAGCTAGCCAAAGCTGTAATCATGCAACGTGAAATCATCACTTCACTCGAATATGCCAAAATGACGGGAAGCAATGGAAACAGATTTGAAGCCCTATAGGGAAAGTCAGTGCCCACCTCAAAGGAAAAAATCGTTAAAACTTGAGCATTGAGGTTTGAAGAATCTTTGGACACCATCGTAATGACTGCAATGGCCCCATCATATGTGCCATTTGTAGCCAATGCGCTGACCTCAGAAGTGCATCAGTACTCGCAAATAAAGGAAAACCTCCCATCCAAGATGTCCCAGCTTCTCTCCTCTGCATCACACCTCTAATTAGAGATATCCAACAAGATTACATAGGATTGCTCCATACAGCAAGCCACCTAGTCAGCCGTCACTCATACCTTCATGCCAACATCAGCCACCTTAAACCCTGATATTTCTTCGAGAAAGAAAACTTCCTTACAGTCCTCCTGTTTGGTATCATGATAATCCGTCTTCCCCACTAACCACATTATGTAATGAATAAATTGGAATTGAGAGAATGCGCTGCTAAAAAGCAATGAGAAAGTATTTGAACTTATGGAAGTTGTCTTCTTTCGACTGATGAAAACTGTCCTTGTAGATTATGGATTTTCTTCCATAATTATAAGCTCACTTGAACAACTTTCGTGAAACATTTAAAAAACGCGAACTCCCGATTTATTTATCTTTTATTTCAGTCGCTTGATTTTTTTTCTATTCATTTTTATAATTTTACCGAGATTAGATAAACAGTTGCAATATCACGGAAAAATATGATATTGCTATCTTCTATGAGAGATTTTTTTATTTCCATATCACAATAATTATACATCAGTTTCATAGAAGTGTTGCTAATGATTTATACAGCTAGAGCTATATATGATAAATTAAAGTCCTTTATACATAGAATAGTCAATTGTTTGTGAAATACGTAAAGTGTATTGATTAAACCAGAAAGTGGGTGTAATTATATTCTAATTTCCTCTATCTACAAGCATAAATTTCTTTTGTGGCAATGAGGGTAAGCATTTGTCACGAGTGTGTGGTATATATCTTAGATGTACAATTTTGTTCGTACTATACGAGACTCCATGAAAAAGAATATAATAGGTTTATCTCCGTAGAAATGCTGATTTCCTTTATAAAGTTTAGAGAAAGTAATCTTTTTTCTCCTGAATATCATGTTTGTTTTAAAGATGAAACCGATAAAAATACATTACTAATATATATCTTCTACTTCTTTGAAAATCTTACAGAACTGAATTCAGCCAATGTCTGATTTTATAATTCATGAAGTTGAGGTCATTCTTAACGTTTATGGCTCATGTTTGGTATATACCAAGAACAACAACAAATATAGCTGTTTCTAGTACACTCCAGGACAAAGGCCTCAGTCTTGTCCTTATTCATGTCTGGGATTTGGCCAGTTTTTGGTGGCCCTGATTTGTACAGCTTTGCTGATCATGGAAGTACACAAAACCTTTCACCATGTTAACGTACCCCACTTGGATAAGATACGTATGGTATAACACACATTATTTGACATGAATTATTCTCTCACCCATTATTATCGGCTCACTCTCTATTGAGGACTAATGCTTCATAGGGAATTCCCTTTTGAATTGCAGAGTGGTCTATCTTTCCTTTCAGGACGAGACCTCCCTTCCTCCTTCCCCAACCTCGCCTTCAATCATCCTCAAACATTAGGCTCTTTGAAACCATCAACAGAATGCTCTTAAGGCAATCATCCGTATTCTACTGAAGTTTGTCAGACTCTTGAGTGATGATTTATCTTGGGCAACGCAAAAAATAATTCCGATGGTTCGAGGGATGATGGAAAAGGAATAAAATTAAAATAAAAAAGAGAAAGGCAATGGTATTTGGCCAAAAATCTCTTTATAAATGAACAAACTTTTCTTTTCCTGTGTATGTAACATCTCTTGTTTTTTTTTTTTTTTTTTTTTTTTTTTTTTTTTTTTTTTTGCCACCAATATTGTTTGGTTCTTGAATTACTTTCATAACGAGTTTTGCTTTTTCTAAATGTATTCCTGAGGTATTACTGCTCGTTCCTAAAAGTCTTATGAAACTGGTAACTTGAGAATGGAAATCAATGAGTTGCTTTCATGGCTGACATCAAATTCCAAATTCTCCGCTTTTGATGCCATCCAAAAACAAAAGTTTTCCTATAATGCTTGTCATTTTATTGTTCTTCAGTTTATTGCACAAAAACGTTAAGTTTTTATACTCCATTTATATTATTTTTGAAAAAGAAAAAATCAGATTAAGTTGAACGCTCTAATAACCTAATTGTCACTCAACTAACCTTTAGAGCAATCGCCATTAACTTTTTTTCAATAATCAGTTTTCAAGGTAAGCAGCAAAATTCAAACAAAACAAGTTTGAGAGAAGCACAAATAAACGAGATTTTTAAACAACCAAACACAGTGGATACGAGACGTTACAAATATTACAAACAGGAGTAAACAAATATTCTAATAAGCATATGAGAAGTATATTAGAATTTTCAAAAAATATAACACTGCTGATTTATTAGTAAACAAATAAAAAAGGAGAATACTTGTCTATGTTCTTTAGAAGGCCTGAGAAAATGAAGACGAAGTAGAAAAAAGGATCTACCTGTTCGTGCAGAGTTCTTGTTATCAAGCTGAGGTACATTATTTATGTGATTAATGGAAGCATTAGCTCAGCTTTTTCTGAGCAAGCTAAAGGTTCTTTCTAGTTAGAAAATCCCAGAAGTTGAGGTTGACTTCTCATACGCCATATTGACCCATTTCCCGAAAGACCCATTCGTTTGGCTGTTGTAAGTGCGACTGATTTGTGCATCGATTAATTGGTTATCTGAGTGGAATATCGAGAGAGAGAGAGAGAGAGAGAGAGAGAGAGAGAGAGAGAGAGAGAGAGAGAGAGAGAGAGAGAGAGAGAGAGAGAGAGAGAGAGCTAACGAATACGATGCTTCAAATTATAAATAATTCTATAATTACTACTTTTGTTCATATGTTGTCACCTTTGTCCCAGTAGCAACACAAATATAATGATAAAGCTCACCAATTTTGTACAGTATCATTACACCCAACTATTCCAATTTCGAGAAAATTTCATAAAAGCTGGTCACATGGGAATATAAATATTAAATTGTAATTAAGAGTATTCTAATTCATGTGTTTGCATTTTTCTCCTCTGAGATAATTAAAGAAAATTTTTTGGTAATTCCAAAAGGCCTTTTAACGTGTAATGTTTTGGATTTATCCAAACATTTGATTGACTATTACTTGGTAAAAGAGAAAGTGTTGTGAAATGTTTATCTTATGATACTATAGTAGATGACCCAATTCAGGGGTAGTTTAAGAATCAAGGAGCTTCAGTGAGCAAGATCTACAAGACCAAGTCGTGAACGTCTTCTCAACTTTTAACAGTCAGTAAAAAGGCCAAGTCCTGCATATGATTTTTTTAAAAGCTGTACTGCACGTGTTTCACTCACGCTCGAACACTGTAACGATATTTTTTTTTTATTGTGTCTTTCTCTCCACACCTTACTGTTAACGGAACCTGTCTAAGCCTGTCTTTTCATGAACTATTTTATTTGAATTTCTATGACCTTGTCCAGAAGCTTTTTTTTACATAAACTTGCTATATGTTGAAATGAAGTTAGTCGTACTCACCTTGCCTCTCAGTTATAACCTAATGACTCACTCTTACATTAATGACCTTCAGAGTGACCAACTCTCTCCCACCTTCCCTCTCACTGCCGTGTTTTACTGTTTGAAAATGCAGTTCTCTGACACTGACTCTCCTATTAACGCTACTCCAGTGAAACTACCGCTTTCAGCAGTACAGAAGCCTTCACCTGGTTTTAGTGCACAGAGGTCCAATTCTGCATCAAGGACGTGACTAGGTCAAGCACCAAGCAGACTATGTTCTCGCTGCGATCTCAAGGTAATTTTCCCAGAAATCTCTGATTGGCTTTGCAAGCAAGGTGACACCCTAATAGCGAATGCCTCCCTCAAAATATACCTCCTGGAGCAGTACTCGTCATCGCCCGCTGCCCATATAGAAAAACTTTTTCCGCTCTCTAAACAACCGTTGCGGGACGAAAAGGGTTCACTTGCCTTCAGGGAAATTACCAATATTGGTCGCCTACAACCTTCAGCAGACGGCTCTCCTCATGAGGTGAACCGATTTCATTCTCTTTGTGTACGACGCTTACCTGAACCTGCATGCAATACTATACCCGATGTTGATTTTTTTTCCTTGAATGACCTGACGACCAAAGCCAATGCCCTTATGGAGAGCCACTTTAACGCCTTCAAAACCTCCATCAACGCTTTCAATTCTGACAAAGAGGACAACTATTTAACCTCAAGAGAAGCTCGTGTGAATGTAGTAGAACATAGACACTTACTCCATGATGTGCCGGAGCGGCGACAAAGCCACTCACCACCCATCACTCGCTCACTTCCCAACCAACGACCTCTACAGCCACTTACTGATGCTCATCAGAAGCAGTTCTACTACTACCACTCCAGATTCTGGGATGCTGTAAAGAAACATGCGAACGGTTGTCAGTGGCCAACAAATGTGTAAGTAGGCTATCGCTTGTAACGGTGGACTCCCCTGTCACTTATCTTTTCTTTTTACATGAAGCAGATACGGGCGTGCGATTTTTGATAGACATGGGTGCTTGCCATACTCTTCTGCCAAGGCCCCTCTCCAGGACACGATGTAGTCCATCGAAGTCTGCTGATGTCTGCCTGGTAGCTAATAATGGATCTGTGATACCTACCCCTAGTTACAAAAACTTCACATTATTGTTTGGAATCACAAAATATAATTTGAAGTTTCTCATTACTAACGTTACATTGCCAATTCTGGGTGAGGATATCCTGTAACATTTACATCTCCTGGTTGATGTCACTCAGTGATGGTTATTTAATGCTCATTCTAACTCATGGACACCTCATCAAACCACCCACCCCTTCTCACCTTGGTCTCCACATCAGTGCATCCACGGATGTGTACGGCCATCTTCTTACTTCGTACCCGGAAGTTTTCCATTCAAAACTTTGCCAAACTCAGACACCGCATTGTTTGGCAGTCGCTAAACAAATGTTTACTGAATGAAAGAATAGATCCTGTCAAAAGGCCTCAAGTCCATAGTAGTCACCCTTGCACACTGTCCAGAAGAAAGATGGCTCTCTGCATCTGCGTGGCGATTACAGGCGCCTGAACATGCACACACTACCAGATCACTATCTCTACCAAACATCGCCAATGTGACCTCCTACTTGCACAAAGTGAAGGTTTTCTCACTGCTTGACTTCCTGAAGGGTTATTATCAGGTGCCAATGAAACCAGAAGACATCCACAAGACTGTCATCACCAACCCCTTTGTTTCATACACCTTTAGTTACTTTTGTTTTGTCCTTCGTAATACTGAGGCCACTTTTTAGCACCTCATGGATAGCATCTCCGAGGACCTCCCCTTCTGTGTATGTTACGTGGATGACCTACTCTTGTTCTCCTCCGCCAAAGAGAAACACTTCCATCACCTACACTTTAGGCTCGACCACCAACAACGGAACAGCCTTGTAGTCTGGTAAAACACGTGTACCTTCGGCGCAAACCAAATATTGTTTTTAGGGCACCGCATCACTTCTGAAAGAGTCCACCACCTCCCTAAGAATATTACAGCCATTCAGAACTTTTCAATGCCCTCGACAGTTAAAGCACTGCAAGAATTCTTGGGCATGATCAACTATTGTCACCGATTCTTGCCAGCCATCGTCGCCACTCTTGCCCCACTCTACACGTAACTCAAGAGCAATCCAGAAGACCTGAAGTGGGGTCCCCTTCAAGAAGCGGCCTTCTACAATGCAAATAATTCCCTAACAACAGGTGGCGCTCTCCCTTTTACCGTGTTGCATGCACCTCGCCTTCTCTTCACCAATGCCAGTGATGTTACTATTGATGCAGTACTCAAGACGGTGGTCAATGGCTCGCCCCACTTATTGGCCTTCTTCAGCAGAAAACTATCCAATGCGGAATCCGTCTACTCTACCTTCGACTGCAAATTGCTGGTGGAGCATTAGGCAGTCTGTCACTTTGCCACTTCTTAGAAGGTACACCATTTGTCATTTGCATGGACCACATGCCTCTGATGCACGCCTACACTCGAAAGTCCGACGCCTGGTCCGCCCGTCAATGCAGACATCTCTCCGCCGTGGCTGAATACAATTGCACCCTTCAACGTGTCCCTGGGAAAATGAATCCTGTTGCTGATGCTCTGTCAAGAAACACATTGGCGGCCATTCACCTGGGATTGGATTAGAACATTTGGCAGATGAACAACGAAAAGATCCAAAGTACAAATTATGTAGGACATCCTGCACATCTCTCCATCGGGAAGACGCTGCCCCGAACGACTGCAACACCATCCTCCTCTATGATATCAGTACCGGTAGTCCACGACAATGGATACCTGCTCCATGCTCTAACAAGTATTTTATTGCATTCAAGGCCTTTCTTATCCCTCGCACCAATCTACTGCACAGGTACTGAAGATGAAGTTCACTTTGCAAGGCATTATTAAAGATGCTAAGGATTGCGACCGAGCCTGTACTTCATGTGAGACTTTAAAAGTACATCGATGCACAGATTCAGGAGTGGGCATCTTTCCTCCCTTTCAGCATTGGTAGTCGATCCCGTACCCCCATCACAAGGACATCGTTAAATGTTTTCGTTGGTTTGAAGCCTTTCCCATAGAAACTGTATTTTCCGCCTTATGTACATCCCCCTTACTCTCAAGTTAGATAGAGAGATTTTTTATCCCTGAGCTATGTATGGAACAGATGATTATCTTAACCAAATCTATTAAGACTTTTTGCCAGAAGTTAAAAAAAATTAGATAATGAGGGAGTTATGGAAATTGGGCAGTAATCAGTTGGATTTCATATAACACAAACACATTTATGTAGTGGAGTAAAATTACTAATTCTCTGACAAGTGCTAAAAGCTCCTCTTCTTCCTAACTTGCACGAAATAACAGATAACCTTGGAGCAAAGAAATCTGCAATTTTATAAATAGTAAAGAAAAAATACCATTTGGGTCTACACTTCCATAAGCATCAAGGTCCATCATGAAAGCTTTAATTTTGCGAGATCGAAAAGCTAAGCTAGTTATTTTAGCCTCAGGAAAACAGGAATGAGGAAGACCAAGTTCCTCATTACTCTACTTACTGTCAAAGACATCAGCTAAAACGGTTGCCTTATCCTTTTTATCCAAAGAGTGCAGATTTAAGGGTCGTCTACTACTTATGTTCCTGGGTTGTACCAGAAAGGGTATCGTTTATGGTTAAATTGTATTCCTTTTCAGTTGAAGCATAAAATCTCTAAGCAAGAGCTCTAAGCTGAGTATACTTATTGCACGTCAAATCTGATCTGTTACATTTCCAAAGATGATAGGTTTCTCCAAAAAATGTACATCTACAATTATCATTGATCCATGGTTTTTCCTTTACTCGTTTCCTTGGCTCACGAGAAGCGATACACCTATTAATTATGTTGACTACATTCTCATTCAAAGGGACAACAAGATCAACACTACAATATAACTGTGACCAACTCTGGCCCAAAAGGTCACTTAAAATCCCATTCTAGTCTGCTTGAGATTTCATATAAACCTTACCTGAGTATATTACATCAGGGACAGGCTACTCAGTTTTCACTACAAATGAAATCAAATCATAATCCCAACTAGAGGACACATCTTACTTGTTATGATGCCAGGGGAGTCGGTGTATACGAGATTCCAACAGTTACCAGACCTGTGAGTAGCTTCACTTAAGATTTGCTCACAGCCTGATTTAGAGGCAAAATCTAAAGCTCTTAAACCAAAGCGATTAGTAGGAGAAACCGAATTCAAGCACTCCATATGGTGAGCATTCCAATCACCAACAAAGACAAAGAGGCCTCTCTATCACCTTCTTGTATCTTAGCAATACTAGTAAGAAGACAATCGAAGATAGAATCCTGCATGTCTAGATTCCGGTAGATCGAACACAAATGAAAGTTGTTTTGCCTGCCGCAAACGTTTATTACCGGAATCTCATGATATCCACATTCATAGCACGACTTATGAGGGTATACTGTCCTAAAATACACCGCCATTCCCCTCACCATAGGAATGGCATCTTGTTTCAGAATTACTGGCTTCTTAAAACTAGTCATAAGGAGCTCAGATGAGTGCGTCATATTACAAACCAAAGTTTCTGAGCACAAAAGAATACCCTACGGTCTGGAAGCCACTGTAAGGTCTTAAATATTTGCCTGAAGTCCGCAGATATTACAATACAGTAGACGGCGTTGACGAAATCTAGGGCGTACTGGTCCCGGATTTCGTTCAATGTCTCCAGAGAGAATAAGAATTAATAGTAATAAAAAAGATAAATCATACTTAAAAACTAAATTAACAGGAATGATGAAACATAATATACTTCAGGGCACTATCTATCCTGTGAATACCTACTAATTTATATAACATTGTAGTCGGTGTTTGCTCATTGGAAATTTAGCATATATGGATAACATTGTGCCATTTATATTACGAGTTAGGAAAGTTGACATTTTGCATGTTATGATATGGTTAAACGTTTTACGAGGAGTTGGCGTAGTTAATATCTTGCAAATGATTGAAACTTTGTGAACAATGGTACTGTGAGTTAACCAAGGTGATTTTGCATAATATTATAGCTTATTGTAGCTAAATAATTATAGTATGTTTAATGTTATGATAAAAATATGTTTATATATGAATAAAATGTGCAGTTGATACAATTGCAGTGGTTTTTTTTTTGAGATTGAATATATATTGTTTCCTCTACATTCTAATACAGTACACACTGAATATTGGGGTCTTAAAGCTACACATTGTTGTTCCATGAATTGGGACAAGATTGTATTGTGCATATTCCCGTTCAATCTCATCCGACTGAAATTCTGGATATCATGTATCCTGAGGTACGGAGGGATATTCATAATAATGGAGACAAAGTTTCGTTAACATGGGGTATCTGTAACATACGTGATAGGTACCACGTGATCACTTGCTACCACGGTCAGAGCTATGGACATTTTGAAAAAGATTGCAAGTCTAACAATGATGATAAAGTCTGCCAGAAATGTTCAGGGAGACATTCCACCAGGGAGTGTAATTCGCAAGTGTCAAAGTGTATAAACTGCACAAAGTTAAATAGACCAAGTGAGCACACAGTAAATTCTGGAGACTGCCAAGCTTATGACTTGGTATTGAATAGCCTAGCAGAAAATACTGATCATGGTTACTAGGGAAGTTAAATAACTTTGACAAGGCAAAGATCACTGAAATGACGCCCCCAAACATGCTATCTTTCACATACCGAGAGAGGGTAGGTCTGGTGTGGGTGTTGGACTCTTTATTGATACAAGTTATTGAAATCTCCAAATGTTAAAAAGAATTAGTGTAACAAGTTTTGAATATATAGAAATAAAATTTACGCCAAAAAACAGAAGAATATCCTTTGTAAGCTATATGTGATCTGAAACGAAAAATACTCTGAACGAACAAGGTCAAACGACTGTGGATGTCCTGTAGAGAGTAAGGTTCTCCTGCTGTATGGGACCGGAAAAGCAGCCATCAAAGTAAAGTAAGTAAGGAGGTTATGTAGAGCTAACATACCATTCACGAAAGTAATTATACTTTACCAATAAGATTGACTTTCCCTTAGGACATTGAGTTACTGCCATCTCTTTTAAGTAAAATACCAAGTGTTTTGTGTGTACCAAAGTGTCCAGTTTTAAGGGGATAAGTTGCTTGGTGCTTATTACTAACAAAATCAAGGCACGGCCAAACATCCTAACAGGAGAGCCAATCTTACTACCTTAACACCAGTGGAGTAAGTATATACTAGATCCAATCAGTTATCAAACCTGTAAGTCCCTTCGCCTATGACTTGCTAATACCCTAATTCAGAATAAACTTCCAAAGTTTTTAGCCATAGTGATCAATTGGAAAATTAGAATTTAAGAACTCCCTATGGTGAGTTATGGAATTGTCAAAATGCTCAAAAGAGGCCTTTCTATTACCTTCCTGTATCTTAGACATAATGGCAAGAACACAATTGAACATTTATCATTCATGTCTGAATTCCGATAAGTTGTTATGCCTGCCACAAACTTTAATGATCTGAGACTCATGACATTGTAGTACTTGTGAGAAACGGGGAACTCAGTCTTGATATGCTAACCTATCACAATACCCAGGAACAGGTTTACATTTTAAAATTATTGGTCTCTTATAATCATCATCATCATCATCAGCTGTAACCAGTCCACTGCAGTACAGAGGCCTCAGACGTATCATTCAACTCCCACCTATTTATGGTATTTCTATGCCAGTCTATTCCTGCAAATTTTCTTAGTTGGTCAATTGATTGTCTTTTTCCTCCCCCTGCCTCTTTTGCAATCTCTAGGGACCAATTATGCTATATTTGATGTCCATCTATTATCTGTCATTCTCATTGTATGTCCTGCCCACGTCTATTTCTTTTTCTTACATCTTGCTAGAATATCCTCTACTTTAGTTTGCTCTCGTATCTTTTACTGTCTCTTAGGGTTATTGCTTTCATTATTCTTTTCATACCTTTTGGAGTTATAACTAGCTTATATTCTACGGCTTTAGTTAGGCTTCAAGTTTCTAATGTATACGTTAAAACTGGTAGAACAATCTTCATTACATACTTTTCTTTTTAAAGAAGGTGGTATTTCACTTTCCATAATCTCATTGTGTTTTCGAAAATATCTTCATTCTATGCTTATCCTTCTTTTAATTCCGGTCTCGTTTCCTGGAGAAACGCGTACTGCTTGTCCTAAGTAC
>NC_090760.1:60169008-60174008 GCF_036898095.1 Palaemon carinicauda | reverse complement strand
GCAAATGTGTCATCAACATATCTGACATAAAAATGGGGATGGTATCTCAAAGGGCAATTTTCGAACATGGTCTCTTCCAGGGAGCACATTACAATATTAGCAAAGGTGCGTCCCAGAGTGGAACCCATAGCCATCCCTTCCACTTGTTTATACAAATTACCATGTAAAACAAAAGCGGTGTCCAGCACCACCAACTCAAAAAGTTTCTTGAAAGACGAGTGATTAAAAGCATTGAAAGTGGCATTAGGTTCTGGAAATATTTTTTTTTTTAAATAATACCAATTGTTTCTTACACAGGTACATTCGTAAATAATGACTCAACATCAAGACAAGTCATAAAAATATCTGAGTTCTGAGATGTAACGGCTTCCTTAGTAGTTACTCAGTGAACATTTATTTTTTATAAGAGGTTCTAGTAAGGAAATGATAAATGTAGTTAGTTTGTGGTTTGGTGCATTTAAAGAAGATAATATAGGTCTCAGTGGAATATTAGGCTTGTGGATTTTGGGCAAACCAGTTGTTCTTGTTATTGATGTTATTCAGGTTTTATTTGTACTTCTGCGAGGTTGGTTTCACTTCTGTGTTATGCATATTTTTATTCTTTATATTAATTTTTATAGTTTTGAAAATGTTTCTTAACGTTAATTATGTACTTCCTATTTGTAGCCCTGGAAGGTGTGATAATAACGATCACGAAACGTCAAGATTTATAATAAATGGGTTTTCAGAACTGCCTATTCCCCAATCCATTTTAAGAAATATATATATATATATATATATATATATATATATATATATATATATATATATATATGCATATATATATATATATATATATATATATATATATATATATATATATATATATATTTATATTTATATATATATGTGTGTGTGTGTGCAGAGAGAGGTGAACAACATTGAAAGTAAAATTCCAGTCTCGCAGTGTTGATTAAAGTAATATTCGTTTAACACATTTTTTAAAAAGATATTAGTTTTCTTTGCAACCTCGATCCACCCTTACGTTCTTTCATCTACAAATTCTTCCTTACTTTAATTTCCCAAATATCAATGGTTCATTTTAACCTGAATTATTAAAGAGAAACATTTCTCACCACATAAATCACTGTTGTCTCTATCATGTTATGCTTAGATATGTATGGTTAAGGTATTCTAATTATATCATTATCTCTGCCAATGATGTATGTAATGTTATTTGGAAAATTCAAAACCCTTGGCAACCCATTCGTATACAGTAGTTGGGTGACTTAGATTTGTGTCACGATCCATGGGTTTAGAACCACTTACTTCACATATCAAATATCCATTGGCAGAGCACAAACCATGAATGGTCTCCTGATGAGCCATGAAAGCATCCTGATGCTCCATTCTCGGATCTAGTATGATTGCAGATAAGACGTCTATTTGAAAAAATAAATACTTGAATTTAGTGAGTGTGGAAAAAAAAAAAAAATAAAAAAAAAAAAAAAACATTTTCGATTAATAAATACAGCAAGACATAAATAACTTTTATGGCAGAGAAAGAGCCAGATGCTCAAAACAAAAATTATGAAACTCTTGTTTATATCTTATTTATATAAAGCTTTGAGGCAACTTGTTCTGGTGAAGAGAAAGGGTAATCTAAACGGCCTTTTTTTCAATGAAATATCTGTATATCATGAATATAACTGCTACCACCAATAATAATAATAATGATAATAATAATAATAAGAAGAAGAAGAAGAAGAAGAAGAAGAAGAAGAAGAAGAAGAAGAAGAAGAATGAGAAGAAGAAGAAGAAGAAGAATAATAATAATAATAATAATAATAATAATAATAATAATAATAATAATAATAATAATAATAATTATTATAATAATAATAATAATGTTAATATTAATAAAAAATATTAGGAAAATTGATAATAATTAGAAATGTCTTGTTTAGGAAGGAATAAGAAGGCTTAGTATGAAGTAGTAAAGAGCGAATAATATCTTCCCAGCTTGGACTCTAGATGATAATTGTCCATCTCAAGCATATCATCATCTGCTCTACGCTTTCATTTATGTCTCCGAATAGGGTATTTGCACATGTTGAAGCAACTCAGTGTGTTTTTGTGTCATGAGTGATATCTAAATCGGCTTTATTAGCAAGAGAGAGAGAGAGAGAGAGAGAGAGAGAGAGAGAGAGAGAGAGAGAGAGAGAGAGAGAGAGAGAGAGAGAGAGATAATTGCAAGCAAAAATGTCGTGGTATGTTTCGTAAGAAACATTTATCTGAGAGGACTCAAAAATATCTTGAGAATTTTCAGCTGTATAAATACAACTGAGTTTGTATGATATACAGAACATTAATTCAAACAATGTCGTATCACAGCAGAATCTAACAAATGATGCCACAGAGATTCTTTATAATTGTTTTTAATACTCTTATATTTTCCAGTTGCCTTTTCCAAGGAGGTTGCTGTTGGGCTGGTTGTGTTGGTGTTCGTATCCCCATCAGTTCTGCTACTAATCTTGCTCCTGCATATGCCAAGTTATTTGTTTCTGTGATACTGGTGGTTTGTATTAATACCAATATTTCATTAACCTCACTTGTTTTCTCCCTTTATTTCTTGGTGTTGTAGGCTTTCATGGAGGGGATCTTTGTTCTCTCTGTATCTGGCTCAATCCATTGTCTAATCTTTTCTACCCATTCCGTCCCCTCTGATACTTCATCTCGGTTTGTTTGTGTCGTTGGCTAATACCTCATCATCTCTGTCGTCTTCTGTGGCATCGTCTCTCAGTTCGTCGTCTTGTAATTTGTTGTCGCGTATCATTTCCCTTTCCAGTTCCTCTTTTTCTGTTGGGGAGAGCCAGGTCTTTTTCTTCATGTTCCTTACCTGGTCTGCCAGCCTCTGAACTGTTTGGGGGTGTTATTCCTCCTATTCCAGGTGTTGACTAACCTTCTTCTATATCATCTCTCCGTCGGGATATTTCCATATTTTCTTCTCTTGTCAGTTTTTTCCTATGATTTGCTTCTTTAGGTCCAGTCTCTGGCTCTTTGTTTCTGTCATAGTGGTAGTCAGATGCTGGAAGACAACCTCCAAGTACCTGACAGTCTTCCCCCTTCAATTGGCTTATTATTATTATTATTATTATTATTATTATTATTATTATTATTATTATTTTTATTATTTTTATTATTTTTATTATTATTATTATTATTATTATTATTATTATTATTATTATTATTATTATTATTATTATTATTTTTATTATTTTTATTATTATTATTATTATTATTATTATTATTATTATTTTTATTATTTTTATTATTATTATTATTTTTATTATTATTATTATTATTATTATTATTATTATTATTATTATTTTTATTATTATTATTATTATTATTATTATTATTATTATTATTATTATTTTTATTATTTTTATTATTATTATTATTATTATTATTATTATTATTATTATTATTATTATTATTATCTGAACACTATGGTTACCAGCAACCAGATTCCACTATATTTTATTATTATTATTATTATTATTATTATTATTATTATTATTATTATTATTATAATCTCACCACTATGGTTACCAGCAGGCAGATTTCACTATCTTATTATTATTATTATTATTATTATTATTATTATTATTATTATTAGTAGTAGTAGTAGTAGTAGTAGTAGTAGTAGTAGTAGTAGTAGTAGTAGTAGTAGTAGTAGTAGTAGTAACCAAGAAGAACATTTTTCCAGGCAAGAGAGAGGTGAAAAGACCTTAAAATACATCGGTTTAAAGGGGATTGGGATTACTGTATTGGTGCTTTTCTCCAGATGTGAGGCAAGGGGGTACAAAAAGGCGTACATATACGTATATATATATATATACATATATATATATATATATATATATATATATATATATATATAAATTTATATATATATATATATATATATATATGTATATATATATATATATATATATATATATATATATATATATATATATATATATATATATATACATATATATATATATATATGAATATATATATATATATATATATATATATATATATATATATATATATATATATAAATATATATATATATATGTATATATGTATATATATATATATATATATATATATATATATATATATATATATATATATATATATATTAAGTCATGTAATCCTTGTGACAGTAAATTGCGTACATATCTGTGTGTTTGAATATATCTTTATTGCACGCGTTATAAACGCTAGATAACGTACTTCGATGTTAAGAACATTCACTTTTCTGTTAACAAATGCATATGAACAACCCAAGAGCTTCAATTGACGTTATTTGACATTTGATTTATATATTCAAAAGAAAGAAAACGAAGAAGAATATCCGTAACCATTATGATATTAGAATGTGTCTCTGCCAACATTTGCGTGAAAACATTAAAAATGATTCATCCCAAATCGAAGGTTCCTTCAGAAAACCACGTTTTTATTAATGGATGGATCTGGAATCGGTAGAAAAGCCTGAAAATTTTATGACTCCTTTGAAATGAAGCCGGGGTCATGAATATTGGATTCAAATAACAGCCATCACAAGCAGAACTTGAATTCGGACGGTGGAGGAAAAATGGATTCAAATTCTGCTGAAAAAAACATATTTTGGAATTTTGCTTCTGATTATGACGTTGGAATTATCGTTTACTTTCATCAATGTGTGTCTGTGAGTTTATGTGCGCGTGCATGTTTCAAGTTGACCGGGGTCATCCTAAGAAGGGGTAAGCATATGTATATATATATATATATATATATATATATATATATATATATATATATATATATACACTTATATATATATATATATATATATATATATATATATATATATACACTTATATATATATATATATATATATATATATATATATATATATATATATATATATATATATATATATATATACAATAATAATAATAATAATAATAATAATAATAAT
>NC_090760.1:60159008-60161508 GCF_036898095.1 Palaemon carinicauda | reverse complement strand
AACAAAAGAAACAAAAAAAGGGGACCTCTCCTCTCTACGTTCCTCCCAGCCTGACAAGGGACTCAGCCGAGTTTGGCTGGTACTGCTAGGGAGCCACAGCCCACCCTCCCCCGTTATCCAACACAGAAGAAGCTTCATAACGCTGAATCCCCTACTGCTGCTACCACCGCGGTCATCTAAGGCACCGGAGGAAGCAGCAGGGCCTACCGGAACTGCATCAGAATCGCTCGCCATTCATTCCTATTTCTAGCACGTTCTCTTGCCTCTCTCACATCTAACCTCCTATCACCCAGAGCTTTCTTCACTCTATCCATCCACCCAAACCTTGGCCTTCCTCTTGCACTTCTACCATCAACTCTTGCATTCATCACCTTCTTCAGCAGACAGCCATTCTCCATTCTCTTAACATATCCAAACCACCTCAACACATTCATATCCACTCTATCTACTACTCATTTCTTACACCTATTCTCACCCTCACCACTTCGTTCCTAACCCTATCTAATCGAGATATACCAGCCATACTCCTTAGACACTTCATCTCAAACTTAATTAAATGTCAGTCTCTCCGTCACTTTCATTCCCCACAACTCTGATCCATACATCACAGTTATTACAATCACTTTTTCATACAGAACTCTCTTTACATTCATGCCCATCCCTCTATTTTTTACTACTCCCTTAACTGCCCGCAACACTTTGCATCCTTCATTCACTCTCTGACGTACATATGCTTCCACTCCACCATTTGCTGCAACAGACCCCAAGTACTTAAACTGATAAACCTCCTCAAGTAACTTCCCATTCAACATGATATTCAACCTTGCGCCAACTTCCCTTCTCGTACATCTCATAACCTTACTCTTACCCACATTTACTCTCCACTTCCTTCTCTCACACACTCTTCCATGTTCTGTCACTAAATGGCCAAGCTTCTCTTCCGCGTCTGCAGCCAGTACAGTATCATCTGCAAACAACAACTGATCTACCTCCCATTCATAGTCATTCTCGTCTACCATTTGCAATCCTCATCGAGCATTCACCTCTCTCACCACTCCATCAACATACAAGTTAAACAACCACGGCGACATCACATATCCCTTTCTCAGCCCCACTCTCACCGGAAACCAAACCTTCCACTAACTCCATATAATCTCATCATATTCCACATTGCTTCCCTATCAACTCTATCATACGCTTTCTCCAGATCCATAAACGCAACATTCATCCTCTTACCTTTTGCTAAATATTTCTCGCATATCTGCCTAACTGTAAAAATCTGATTCATACAAACCCTACCTCTTCTAAAACCACCCTGTACTCCTATTAATCAGTACTCTACCATTTCCTTTAACAAATACAGTCAACAAACTAATACCACTTGAATTAAAACATTCATGCACATCTCCCTTACCATTATATAGTGTTACAATACATGCACAAACCCAATCTACTAGTACCATTGACAACACAAAACGCATATTAAACAATCTCACCAACCTTTCAAGAACAATCATACCCCCTTCCTTCAACATCTCAGCTCTCAAACCATCCATACCAGATGCTTTTCCTACTATCGTTTCATCTAGTGCTCTCCTCACTTCCTCTCTTGTAATCTCTCTCTTATTCTCATCTCCCACCACTGGCATCTCAACACCTGCAACAGCAATTATATCTGCCTCCCTAATATCCTCAACATTCAGTAAACTTTTAAAATATTCCGCCTATCTTTTCCTTGCCTCCTCTCCTTTTAACAACATTCAATTTCCATCTTTCACTGTCTCTTCAATTCTTGAGCCAGCCTTCCTTACACTTCACTTCTTTTCAAAACTTATTCTTATTCTCTTCATATGAATGACTCAGTCCCTGACCCCACCTCAGGTCAGCTGCCCTCTTTGCCTCACTTACCTTGTGCTTTACTTCCACATTTTTCTCTCTATATTTATCATACTTTTCTACACTATTACTCTGCAGCCACTCTTCAAAAGCCCTCTTTCTCTCTTCCACTTTTACCTTCACTCCTTCATTCCTCCATTCACTGCCCATCCTCATGCTGCCTCCATCAAACTTCTTGCCACACATATGGCTTGCAATCCCAAGAATGTTTTCTTTGACTAACTTTCACTTCTCCTATACAGTACCAGTTTCTCTTACTTTCACTTCGTCATATTGCAATTTTCAACCTTTCTTGATATTTACTTTTTATCCCCGGTTTTATTAGCTTTTCCACCCTCACTATCTCCCTTTTACATCCACCTACTCTATCCCCCTACTCTTTTGCTACAACTAATTTTCCTTCCACCGAAAAATGATCAGACATACCGTTGACTATACCCTTAAACACGTGCACGTCCTTCAATCTTCCAAACATTCTTTTGTTTTTCAACACGTAATTCATTAATGCTCTTTTTATCACTCTTCCATTTGCCACTCTTACCATGTATACTTGTTTTTATCTTTCTTTTTGAAAAAGCTAGAACTTATCACCATCTCTTTCTCA
>NC_090760.1:60151508-60154008 GCF_036898095.1 Palaemon carinicauda | reverse complement strand
CAGCTAGAAAATAAAATGGACCTCGTTGTCGAATTCCATCTACAAATTATAGTTTCTTTACTTTGAAACAAATAACTAATTCCCACTTCTAGAAAATTATTACTTTTGAAATGAATGTCATGAATATGTTAGAGGGATAAATTCATCACATTGGCTTTACTGATCATAAGTAAGATATAAAGTGTTTGAAATACAATGATCGTATCATAATAACTAATTTATCTTGTTCTTGGTACAGTATACCCGGGCAAAGAAAACAAATAGAATGATTATATTATTCCTGTCCTTCGAGAAATTAAGATGAATAAGTTATTTGTTTATTGAATCTTGCTATATTGACAGACGATGTATGTAGTTGGTTGGAAAAGTCATAACATTTAATAATTTACTTGTCCATTCGATTTTCTTTATTGGAAAAATATAGTTTATTTTTATCTGAACTGTAATATTATGAAGCTATTTTCTACGATTCTGGAAATATTAGGATTTATTTTGTGGGTATATATATATATATATATATATATATATATATATATATATATATATATATATATAAATATATATATATATATATATATATGTATATATATATATATATATATATATATATATATATATATATATATATATATATATATATATATATATGTATATATATATATATGTATGCACATATAAGAATTTTATCCATAACGCTCATCCTTTCCAATTATTCAAATACGGCACAAATGCCCTCTAATGACAAATTTCCTTTGCTGTGCAATCGCATAAACATAGAGAAATTCCTTTAGCGATGAATACCTCTACTCGGCAAGGATTTCTGAAGAAACGAACATTGCGAGTGTTAGTGATAAAATTAGTATAAAACAGCCAAGAGTTACTTACACACGTACTAATCATATGTAATGATGGAGATGGGTTGATTTCTCTTCGTATTACAAATCCTGAATTCAACAGTATTGGATATAGAAGGTTTGGAACAAACTCTATATATCTCCTCACAACCGAGTGAGCTAAAGGCTATTATTCTGTGTTAATGTTTGAATTCTTCGTAGGACAGTTCTCTATCATTAATGAAAATTTCCTATAGGTCTGTGAGCCCGTGAAAAAGGGAATTGGATATTAATGGGCTTTTGTGACTTCTTTGGAAATACACACACACACGCGCGCGCGCACACACACGCGCGCACACACACACGCGCGATCAAACACACACACACACACACACACACACACACACACATATATATATATATATATATATATATATATATATATATATATATATGTCTTATTTATAACTGTAATCGAACAGTTTAACATGTTTTTTCAAAAAGGCCTATAAAAGAAACACAGGAAATATGAATAAATCACACTATATTTCGGTCAATAAACATCGACCCTCTTCAGGATGTAAAGTAAAAGTGAGGATTACAGTGGAGAGTGACGGTTTATATATGAAAGCAAAAGGGTGTGTTCAATTGTTCTATAGTTGTTATAATTGCTGGAAGGATTAGCCAAATTTAATTACATCCAGGTGCGTGTTCTTATTGTTGAGCCGCTTGGAGGAAGTCTTGACCTCTGATGCATGTCTGGTGGTCGGTCTCCGTGGATTATCTTCTTAATGATAGGGTTGAGAAGAGTATTGTCCACTGTGTCAGCTTTCCATTGGCCCCCAGATGGAAAGCTGACACAGTGGACAATACTCTTCTCAACCCTATCATTAAGAAGATAATCCACGGAGACCGACCACCAGACATGCATCAGAGGTCAAGACTTCCTCCAAGCGGCTCAACAATAAGAACACGCACATGGATGTAATTAAATTTGGCTAATCCTTCCAGCAATTATAACAACTAGAGAACAATTGAACACACTCTTTTGCTTTCATATATAAACCGTCACTCTCCACTGTAATCCTCACTTTTACTTTACATCCTGAATAGGGTCGATGTTTATTGACCGAAATATAGTGTGATTTATTCATATTTCCTGTGTTTCTTTTATGGGCCTTTTTGAAAAAACATATATATATATATATATATATATATATATATATATATATATATATATATATATATATATATATATATATA
This sequence comes from Palaemon carinicauda, assembly GCF_036898095.1. Taxonomy (NCBI): domain Eukaryota; kingdom Metazoa; phylum Arthropoda; class Malacostraca; order Decapoda; family Palaemonidae; genus Palaemon; species Palaemon carinicauda. Next base: position 60,151,912 of record NC_090760.1, on the reverse strand, counting down.
TATATATATATATATATATATATATATATATATATATATATATATATAGTGAAGTTGATAGTGAAGTTTTAGGACATGCGGTTCCAAGGAGAAACCCACGAGTATCAATGATACAAGAGATACTATAAAAAAAGAGACAAAAAAAATTGATGGGTGATAGTTTTCTAGGAAGTAATAAAATCTACAAGGTAGAGCATGCTAAGTATTCTAGTGTTGATAGTGGAAGCAAAATCGAAGCCAGAAATGACTGAAGAAAATATTTCGACAGGAAAGAGGATGAGGCTAACAAAGCTATGAATTCAGGGAGTGGCTATGGTGTAAGAATTGTTCATAGAATTATTAATGAAATCTCTACTGGGACGAAGAAGAAGAAACATATACCCATCAAAAAGAGAGATGGGTCA
>NC_090760.1:60126508-60136508 GCF_036898095.1 Palaemon carinicauda | reverse complement strand
GCGTCTAAACAGTGAGTTAATTGATTTAAGTCTTTAATGACCGTATATGTTTCCTTGTCTGGGGAAATCAATACGTGTCCTGTCAAACTGGATATTACTGGATTTGAGTGATTCGTCATGAAAGGCGGAAATGGTGATATCATGTAAGATTGCCAAGCATCGGAAGAATCAAAGGGAATTGTAATCCTAATCTTGTTATTATCAACGCTTACTGTAATTAGGCTGAGATAAAATTCTAACCTACGTTCGCCTAACAAAGGAACATAGCCTAGTTTATCCCTTCCGTTCTCCAGAATTAACTTTAAGTAATTTATAGGCAACAAATGGGGCGACAGTACAACTTTAGTTGCTAACGTGATAGCTTCTACATAATCCTTGGATTTCTCAATGAAATGTGCAATTCTGTTATGTATGTGATCTATCTTTGAATCATAATACGTTAACGTTGCCAACAAATCCTGTACTTCCATAATCTGAATGATATTATTTGAATGTTCATTTACTAAATCCATAATTTGATTGATTGAAGCTAACTGATTCCTTAGTTCTGACCTAATCAATTCATCTTCATGAGTCAAGAACTCAATTTTCTTATTTTGATTACTAATCTTAAGACGATTGGAAATTCCTAAACCTAAACTTGCAATAGACCCAAAGATGTTTAATGCAGCATAAATAAACGGATTTCGTCTTTCTTTATGTTCGTGTCCTACAGTCCACATCAAAAGGTCATAAGCCAAAGATCCTGTCTCGTAAGTCTTATTTTTCAAGTCATCAGATAGCATCTCTGCAACTTTTAATGTTGATCCAAGCAAACTCTCTGTAGTTAAATGAAAATGTCTTCTATGCAACTCATCCAATGAGGCAGAAAACCTTGAAATGGCAGTTCTTAAGCTAGTGACATCATTCTCTTGAAGAAAAATTGCTTGCATATTCACTTCTACAACTACGTTGCTCGATGTAATAAAAACGTCTTCTTGTCTTTCAACTATAGTGCCATATTTAAAATCTATACTTTAAGTTTTAGAGCTCATCCCGCAAGAGAAAAATATCTGAGCGAACAATATCACTCCCAACAACAAAAAATTCATCTTGGAAACCTGTAACGAGAAAAATATATGTAATTACTCGTGTATTAAGAAAAAAACTTTTAATCACATAAAATAAAAAAAAAATTTTCCTCACTTCTTTCCCTCTCTTTTTTTTTTTTTTTTTTTTTTAATTTCTTATGTGAGCCAATGGTACTATTCTCTCATCCGTGGGTTGGGATACGTTTTGAACTCTAAACCTATTGGCCGTTAATGTTTCCAAAATGTTAAATGGGCCTTTAAACTTAGATGTTAGTTTATAATTGAGTCCTTTACGCGCATTGATTTGTATATAAACGTTATCACCCACGGTATATGTTTTAGTTGGCTTCGCTATTTTATCATGATTCCTTTTCATTATGATTTGTGATTCTTCTAAATTCTTTCAAAGGATATCATATCGACTTATACTTGCATTTATACATTCTTTTAAAGGATTTGATAGATTAGTTGTAGGCGTTAATACATGGAAAGGCGTTCTAACTGGGGTACCATACAATGCTTCATGCGGTGACATTTTAATTGATATATGATATGAATGATTGAGAGTACTCAGTGCCGCCGGTATTGCAATATCCCAGTTGGGGTCTGATCCCCCTAGTGTTACTCTTAATATATTTAAAATCTTCCTATTTGCTCTTTCCACTAGCCCATTCGACTCTGGGTGATATATCATGGTATTTATTTTCTTTATGCTAAGGAATTCACACAATGAGGTAAGAAAGTGATTATTAAATTCACCACCCGAGTCTGAGATTATCATGTGTGGAATTCCATGTTTACAAATGTAACACTCGTAAAACTTCCTAGCGCATTCAATCGCAGTTTTAGTTTTAAGCGCTATTAGTTCTGTATATCGAGTTAAAGCATCTATAATTACTAAGAGGTGCTTATTTCCTCTGTCTGACTCGTAAAATCCTGTTAACAAATCTAAATGTATTCTTTCAAAGGGTTGATTGGGCACGGGATAAGCCCCTAGGCTGACAGGTGTTTTCCTGACATGTGCGACAATTAGCTATGTGTCTTTTTATATCTGTAAGCATCGTATGCCAATAAAACAATGATTTGGCTTTCTGTGACATTAATGAGAACCCCGGGTGTCCATGTAATGGATTTGAATGCAACCAATTCAGGACAGTGGAAATAAGTAAGATTGGTACTACTACCTGGTCGTTAGTTACATGTGGTTTATTGCAAGTTTTCCTTGTCACAGTCCTACACAGAATATTATCCTTGATTATATAATTCTGCTGCTTATATTTTATATATCCCTTTTCCTTATGATTGCCTTTCAAAGCATTTATGATTGTTTCTATTTTCTGATCTTTTCTTTGCTCAGTCTGTAATAATTCAGCGCTCCAGCCTAAATCTTCTTGTTCAGATATCGTTTTAACAATAGGCATGGATGTTGATATATCTATTAATTCAGCTAAAGGCTCCGTACAAGATAACACGGGGTTGCGTGAAAATGCATCCGCAATGATATTTGCTTTCCCAGGTAAATACCCGATTCTTGCGCCAAAATCTTGAATGATCAAATGCCACCGAGTTCGTTTAGGGCTGTGGTTGAAGCCTTTAAAGAACTCGGTTAGTGGTTTATGGTCAGTAAGAACCTTAACGGGATAACCGTAAATTATGAACTTAAAATGCACTAGTGAATTAACAATAGCTAGCCCTTCCTTGTCTATTACTGCATACTTACTTTCGGAAGTTCTCAATTTTCGAGAATAGAAAGCTATCGGGAAAAATTGTTTATCATATTGCTGAAGCAATACCCCTCCTACTCCTAAGTCTGGGCGTCTGTTGCAATGAAGAATTCCTTACCGAAGTCAGGAAATTTTAAGATAGGAGAACTACACAGTTCATCTTTCAAGGTATTAAACGCCTGTTGATGTTGCTCAGACCATATGAAATCTACGCCCTTCTTCGTAAGATCAGTTAAAGGAGCGGCTATTATTGAATAGTTGCGTATAAAACGCCTGTAATATCCACTACAACCCAGAAATTGCTGTATTCCCTTGACATTAGTAGGTATGGGAAAATTACGTATAGCCGACACCTTATCATGGACTACTTTAAGACCTTGGCTTGACACCATGAAACCCAAATATATTAACTCTGTTTTGAAAAATTCACACTTACTAATCTTTACCCTTAAGTTTTGATATCTTAATCTCTGTAGTACTAGTTCTAACTTACGTAGATGTTCTTCTAAGGTGTTGGAAAAGATTACAAGATCATCCATATAGGCATGCAATATATCCCCTAACAAGTCTCCAAACACTATGTTAATCATTCTTGTAAATGTTATAGGAGCACAACATAAACCAAAAGGCATCCGTAAAAATTCCTAATGTCCCCTGGCTGTGCTGAAGGCTGTGTATGGGATAATATCTTCTTCTAATGATATCTGGTGAAAGCCTTTAAGTAAGTCCAAACTGGTAAAATATTTATTCTGACCTAACAAAGACAAAATATCGTCAGTACATGGCACCGGGAATCGATCAGGGATCGTCTCCTCGTTTAGACGACGGAAGTCGACGCAGATACGCCATGTTCGATCTTTTTTCGGTACAACTATTAAAGGAAAATTATAAGGGCTGTTTGATTTCCTAATGACTCCTTCTTTTAGCATTTTACCTACTTCATCATTTATTTCATTCTGGAATTTCATAGGGAGTCTGTACGAGGGTACATAGATAATTTTCTGCTTGTCCTTTAACCTTTTTTGATGCTCGATCACATCTGTTTTTCCTAAGGATCCATCCGTAGTGGAAAAAAACTTCATGATATTTAGTTAAAAGTTCAAAAATTTTCTGCTGAATTTCTTCGTCTTGAATGTCTTCATTGATTTTATTTTTAATAGATCGCAAAAGGGATTCATCCGCAACTGATTGAGAGTGATTGATCTCAGCAACGGTAAGAATACGATGTTTACAAACTTCTACATCCAAGATATGTAGATTTTTGTGAATTACTAAAGTGTTATTTAAATGATTACAGACTTCAATATTACATTGTTGATGTGAGCCTACTGTAAAAATAGCTTGTGTGACAGACAATCCGTTAGTTTTCAAAGTGTCGGAAAGGATTAATATTTCAGATCCCGGTAATGTTTTCTTTATTTGCACTATTAAATTCGAAGGTACGTTTGGCTCGATAGATTGCGTGCAAGATGATATTACGGGTGAACGAGAATTCTGCTGGGTCGTGTATATTATTTCTTTATTAGTGAGACAAGTTATTGGTTCTTCAACGTACGTTACGGTTACATTTGTCGTCTCCTTTTTATCCAAAACTGATTTTAAGGTATTAGAAGACTTATAGAATTTCCCTTTGATATACACGCCGTGCTTGGCAGGGGCTAAGATAATGTTTTGATTTCCCATAGATTTGTATCCTATAATTACAGCTGGATACATATCAATGTTTTGTACAACAACAAATGTATCGGCAAACGTGCGTTTACCGACTTTGAATGTAACTTGAGTTATGCCTATGACATATAATTGATTATTTCCTATACCCGAGAGTCTAACTCCGGATTTTTCAATCGGAAAGTTCGAAAACAACAAATGATGTTTCTTCAAATCCATGATATTATGTGGACTACCAAAGTCAAAAAATAACGTAAAGGATTTGTGTTCTAAATTTACAGCATATAAGGTTGGTCGTAACTCATTTGGCTTATTATCGTATGAATTCGTTGTAAATCTACGGGAGCATGCACTGTTTTATTTAATTCAGCCGTGTGTTTCATAGGAAAATCTATTGTCTCACAATTATCTGATAAAACATTAAATTGATTATTCAATACTATTGATGTTGACATGAATGACCTTGACCCAACATCACTCTCTTCCCCTCTGGAGTTAACTATGTGGTATTTGCTTTGCTCTGCACATTCTGAAAATTAGTCTGACCTTGCGAGGTCTGGTTTGACGACCCAGGCTCAGCGATATTCGAAGAAGTGTTTGTTTGCTTTGGACTCTGAACTGCATTGACATTTGGTTGTTTCTTCTTATTGTTAAAATGAGGATTTTTCTTTTTATTTCCATATGGAACTGACTGTGGAATTGACTGTGTATTTCTGGGATTCTGTTGTGTCTTACGCGAGTAACACTGATTGTATTAATGTGTTGAACTATTATGAATTGAGCAGAATTTCGTTCTGCAGTCCGCGCTTAAGTGACCTTGACGTTTGCAATTATAACACGTCATTCCCGCTACTTGACTATTTACTACGTTCACTGTTTGTGGCTTTGTTTCATTCTTTGCAAAAACTTGAGTTAACACGGGATTGAGATCTGGACACTTAGACATGTGTTTTTTTATCTGTTTATATACATCCAATTCCGTACTTGCAGGCGTTAACTTTTTATCAAAACACCGCACTAAAGCTTCAGGCAACATAAGTGTCATGCAAGTTAAATACATTAATCGTAAAAAATCTTTCACGGCGATGTTATATCTAGTAACCCAAGTGGAATTACCTAAAATATCCTGATATTCATTAAGCCTATCAGCTATGAGAGCTGCTCTCTCAATAACATTAAGCCGATTCATAGTGGCTTGATTAAGTGTATTTCTTAACGTTAATACTACATCCAAGGCTTCTTCACCCCCATAGACCGCGCGTAACCTAACTTTGAAATCATCCCAGGTAACTGCTTCTTGAAATGAAACACCTCTTAAATACGCACTCGCATCCCCCTTAGAAAAATCTATAAAACTTTTAGCTTCTTGTAATTGTACAAAAGGGTCTACAATTTGTTTGGCATTTAAATGGGCATCGACGGATGAAATCCATGACTCCACATTTTGTGGCAAGAACCCATTGACTCGACCCTGAAAAGGAAGGATTGTAGACCTGGCATTTACAAACATCACAATTGGAGGAGGATTAGTCTGGCCTACGCCACTAGGTCCAGGGGTGGGGCTCACAGGGGGAGTCATGACTGCTGTATTTCTTTTCCTATCTCTTCGACCCCTTGCAATTCTATCAAAATATCTATATGAATACAGACGTCCACTGCGTAAACGCATATGTATAATAAAATTCCCCAAACAATGTTACTAATCCCAAGACATTTCCCGAGAATTTCTGAAAGAAAACCGAACACAAAGATATTTCCTGTAAATTTCTGAAAGAAAAAGGAATTAGCACAAAGAGAGAAAAAATTCTAGATGAGAATTCGGAGTTGAACACAGTTTCCTTTAATGAAAGGAAAATAAAAGATTAACAAACCACTCACCCCAGTAATAATCGACTAACGACTCGTGATAACTACACTTCACTGCCCAAACTGGAATGAATTTAAAAGTTTTGTACTTAGCTTATATATGGTTCTGTGTTAGGTCGTCACATCCTCTCTCTCTCTCTTGATGTTTTGTTAGCGATGTATCGTTTGATTTTCCGTTGAATGTAGTGCTTCCTGGATATGTTTTGTAAACGTTGAACGTCAGTCCTTGGGTTTCCTAGGATGAAGATCCATTTCATCAGTTTGTATGTATAACATTCATTAAATGTTATAGATTTCGATGGACTATGTTACTTAGTCAAAATTGTAGATACATGTAGATAACGTTGAGTTCTTGAAGCTCTTTCTCTGGTTTTTACAGCTTTATTTTGATGTCTTGAAGATCTTCCTCTAATTCTTAGAGTTTATTATTATAATTACTTGAAGATCTTTCTCTGATTCGTAGAGTTTAACCGCTGCCACCATTTATTAGTGTGCTACTTTTATAAGCACACATTGAGTATGTGTTGTTTAAGATGCCAAGTCTGGATAACGAAGTTCATCTTATTAGCTTTAAAAAGTATTTATTCTCTAAAAACAACAGTGTTAAACATCTCCATCATAGGAGTGGAGCTGGTTTGGTCGGATGACCAATTCAGGTGAAGTATAGATATGAACTGATTAAATTATCGATATCACAAATATCGTATGCTTAGTTGTCGTAGCATTTAAACACAATATGGAAACTGTTACATTCTTTCTCGGAAGACACCTGCATCCGGTGACGACACAATCTTTCACACACTGATGCATTGGTGTTGACGTTTCAGAAAAATTTTACATTGCCGAGGCTGCATAGTGCATCCTGTTTATGATTTTACATGACTACAGCAAATCTCATGCTAGTATCTTCATCCAAAATGACATATTACGTCATGTGTTTTAAACATGTAATAACAAACTATTTCATTTATTACATATATACAGTACACATAATCTGATAAAAGTCAATAATTTCCAATTACAATATTCAATGTTCCTCTATAAATGCTATATGTATTTTGAATAATTTCGCCGTTTATGTGCACTATCATGGCTCACCAGCCAATATTGATCCAGTTTACCTTGCATATATTGAACATGTCAAATGAGCATTCGGTGCTGAGGGAGTCCATTGTTAACATTCATTCTCTAAGCCATAGAGTTGCTAGCAAGATATTCCATGTCAGCTGACGAAATTTATATTTCTTTATGATTAGTCTTCATATTTTTGTCTAATGGCTTTGGTGGCCTATTTTAGTTGTTCTTCAGCCACGTGGATCATATGATCACACCAGCGTAGTTGGCGTTTGATGAGATTGGCTTTTATTCTTTTACATCCCATTCATTCTAGAAACTTTGAATCTGATCTTTCCAGGTGATGCCCCTGAAATTTATAATTGTTCTAAGTGCTTGATAAAGCATCAATATAGAGAAATACTGAAAAAAGGGGCTTAATATACTTAGTTTTTACTGTTCAGTCTCAGGTCCTGCCATAGCCTGCCTAAAATATATGAAAGCCTGTTTATTTTATCCAGTACATCTGCGTTGATCTTAGTATTGGGTAAACTGATACTAACTAGGTGGCTTAGAAATACCACAAGCTGTAGTTTTGCATCGTTTACAGTGAAGACGAGTGTATTTTCATTTGATTTCATTTTCTCTATTCGACTTCTATTTTTCTTGCAGTTACTTGGAGACATGTATCTTATAATTTTTATTGTGGAATTATAAGGTGTAAGGAATAATTGCTCAGTTGTCAGCATATTGCGGGTTACCCAAATGTCATGTTGAGGTTTTTGTGAAGGCATGTCTGATGTTGAACTGGCTACTATCCATTCAGTATTCTCTTTGGACTCTGTCTTCTTTAAATGTTTATGTAATGAATTTGTTGCTGAGTAGATTAACAGATTGAGAAGGACAGGGTCTAGAAAATCCCGCTGCTTCATTTCCATTTCCATTGGTAAGGATGAGGATTCCAAACCGCCAATACTGAGTTTTGCTCTAACATTTGTGTGAAGAAGCTGAAGATTTTGAGACATTTGATAGGAACTCATACTTTACATGAATCCTCCAAGAGATATCCTAGGATAGTGCGTCAAATACCTTCGTAAGTTTAATAAACACTATATATAGTCCTGTATTTTTCTTTCAACATTTCTCCTGTATTTTTCTCAAAGTTGAAATCTGGTTGATGGTCCTACATTCCTTCCTAAACCCAGACTTGGTCTTTGGTAGTACAGATTCTGATATACTTTTATTCAAGTGCAACAATATATCTATAGCTAGTATCTTATCATCTGAAGATAACAGGAAAATACTTCAGCTATGGTTGAAGTCGCCCATCTGCCCTTTGTTCTTATAGTTATGAATTATTATGGAGTCCATCCAGGACTTTCAAATTTGCTGTAACTTCTGTCGGTGACAGATGAACTTGTGCTGCTTTTTGAAAAGGTAACCCCCATGCTTGAAAACTTCTCCATGAATGCTGTCAGGCCCACAGCTTTGGCATTCTCGAATTCTTTTTATCAAGGTTCTAGACAAATGAAACGCGGGGTAGAATATTAGTAACTAGCTACACAATGGTATTAGGATGTTTCAGCGTAGCATGGAAATACTCAGACCAGCAGTTTATAATCCCTTATTGTTCCTTTAGGATCCTTGCATCATCATTCGAGTTAAATGGAGTTATTATTTTCTTATTAGGGCAATAAATGGATTTGATGACATTATGAAAATCTTGAATATTTTCTGGTTGACAGAGGATTCAATTTTCTAAGCCATTTCTACATACTAGCATCTGACTTCAAATCCCTCGATATTTTGGCTAGTACAGATGTGTGGGAATTTGCACGTTATGAGTTATATACTTTTTTTAGCATTGGTGTATGGTGTGAGATTTCTCATGAAAGTAGTCAGCATGTGAACATTTAGTTAAGCCACTTGTAGCTTCCGGAGCACCTCAAATAAATTTGCACGACTTTCTTCCTACAGTGGCAAGGTCTTCCTCAAGAATGTTGTTTAAACAGGATATAGATCACTTTCTACTGATTTTTCAGTAAAACATAGTTAAATTCCTTAGATGCAACCTACTTTCAGATTTGAAGTCAAATTTTAATTTTGATTATGGCCATACCAATTGATTTGTCCAGTACTCATTCCCACGCATAATTCGAGGAATACTTACTTCGTTAGTGTTGGTGTACCTGGTTAAAATATAGTCTGGGATTTGACAGTGCTTTGATCTATGCATTTTAACTTACCCTTGAGCTGCAATAGTGAGTTGGTAATGGTGCAGTCATGCCCGGTGCATTGGGTGAGTAATCTGAGGTCATTATTATTCACATTTCCCGTTCTTTAAAGACCTATGGCACCTCTTCATATATATATATATATATAAATATATATATATATATATATATATATATATATATATATATATATATATATATATATATATATATATGTATATATATATATATATATATATATATATATATATATATATATATATATATATATATATTTAACAGGAGAATTTAAATCTCTCAACAGGACTAACTAATAATTTCCATTGAACCTTAAATTTTAAGACCTCCATCAAAAGCACAGTAGACATCATCTTCACCCATT
>NC_090760.1:60114008-60119008 GCF_036898095.1 Palaemon carinicauda | reverse complement strand
TCTTCTTAAAAAGTGTAAAAAATATGATATGAAATGCAGCTAATAAATCGCTGTCATTTTCTCCGCAATACCATGAAAAGAACTTCATAGTCAATTAGTTAATCACAAAGCTCAGTAACCAAAAGTAAAAGAAAATATCGGAAGTTACACCAATAAAAGAAGACTTAAGTTTAAATGGAATAGTATTAGACCATTAAAAACTATGAAAATTGTCGTATGATGGAGGTTATATTTTGAGTGGAATTATTTAAATAAACATTAACTGAGTACTCTTACAATAATGGTAGATGTATGTGCCCGTACCGGAGTCAGGTTTTACCATCGTCGAAGTATCTCAACTTTCTACATTTTTCTATTTTGAAACCACACCAGTGAATCTTTCTTCTTTAAAATCCCCAGGAAGGCCTAGACAAAGTGAATCCTATCGCGGACATAAATTTTTGTTTCCACCGTTGCCCCTCTGTCATCCTCCCTTTAGGATAGCGGGGATTCTTTTGTCACTGTATCTCAAAAAAATTTTTGACAAACTCTAAAATAAAGGAATGATGCTCAAAATCCCAAATTTTAGCTTCGTTTCCCTTTGTAAATAAAGGCTAAATTCTCTTAGACTTCTCTCATTTATTGGGTTGTACTTTATACTGACAGTGAAAATTAGTCATAATTTCAGTACCTAATTTCGTCAAAGAATATTCGCTTAATAATAATTTTTCTTTTCATATAATCTCCAAAATTTTTTAGATTTTGTCTAAAGAGTGAACTTAAAAATATACTTTTACGCACATACTCACAAGCACGTCTCTCTCTCTCTCTCTCTCTCTCTCTCTCTCTCTCTCTCTCTCTCTCTCTCTCTCTGTGCGTGTTCACTTTAATAATACTGACAATAAAAATGGTCACAAAAAATCCTTTCATCAAATACACCAGTGATTTTTATTTATTTCAGTCCACCAAATACCTTTTGATATCGAATTCACTCTGTTTCGGCATCATAGACCCAAAGGAGAATTCTCTTTGACGATTAATTCCTATTGTCATAAAAAAGAATTTCCCCTTGGGTCCATGATCTCGATGCACAGTAGATTCGTTATGGAAAGATATTTCTGGTAATTTCTGTGTTATGATATATATTCATAAATAAACAAATAAATACATAAATAAATAAATAAATACATATATATATATATATATATATATATATATATATATATATATATATATATATATATTTGTGTGTGTATGTTTGTTTGCGTGTGTCTCGGTGTGTATTTGAAGTCGCAAGGGAGAATATATATATATATATATATATATATATATATATATATATATATATATATATATATATACTTGTATACATATACACACACACACACACATATATATATATATATATATATATATATATATATATATATATACAGTATATATATTGTCGCCTGCTCACACAAATACACACACGTGCACGCACACACACACACACACATACATATATATATATATATATATATATATATATATATATATATATATATATATATATATATATATATATATATATATACTGTGTATATATGCGTGTGTGTAGAGATTAAATGCGGACTTGCATGCATATATAAACACACACACACACACACACACACACACATATATATATATATATATATATATATATATATATATATATATACATATATATATATATATATATATATATATATATATATATATATATATATATATATATATATATGTGCATGTTTATGCTAGTATATGCTTGTGTGTGTATGCATATGCATATTTGTGCTCACGGATATTAACATCAAGTTGCTATTCAATTCTCGTATGTGTAACCTACGCCAAGAACAGTGACTGTTCGTTTGTCAACAATGTGTCGTATGGGAGCAGTCCCTCTTTGTTTATCAATATACGTACCTGCGTAAGTCGAGACGAATCTACAATCAACTAACCAGCCAAAAGTATGACCGTTTACTTTTCACTTTTCCGAGATTCTTTGGATGATCGCAGATGTATCATAGACAGAGTATGCGTCCAATCGTAGACCAGTCGGGGACAAATGCTGAAGATACGAAGATCTGGGCAGACTAAGGCCGGTACATTTTTTGCGATGCGTGTAGCGCCAAAAGAGTTGAGGAGACGTTCATATCTTCCAGGTTAACTGGCTAGTAGCATTAAAGGTTATTTTTCCGTGTCGTCTCGTTTCGCAATATTTGTTTTACAGCCAATATCACACATCATATCAATTGCCATATCCACAATTTTTGTAACTAGTTTTAAACAACAAACACAGTACAATTTTCTTGTGATTTTATTCTCAATATTTTCGTGCCGTCTAGTTACTAGGTTTTACAAATATCACTATAAAAATGCAATATGATGGTTTCAGAATATTTCAAAATAATACGTAACATGAAGGTAGAGAGGTAAGTTAATTTCGACCCACCACACTTTCTATTATATTTGTCTTTACCGGTAAATGATAATGAGGTAAGGTATTGTAGTGTAGTATTATACAAAAAATAGTAGAATAGTAAATATATTCTTGCCTAATAGAAAATTATCTCTCTCTCTCTCTCTCTCTCTCTCTCTCTCTCTCTCTCTCTCTCTCTCTCTCTCTCTCTCTCTCTCTCTATCATTGGTGACAAGCTGATTCCCTTTCATAAAGCAAATAGGGTTATGATCACTAGGCATAACTAGTTATGAGGCTAGATCCCTGATAAATATTCCCATTGATGACAAAATAAAGTACAAAGCAAGAAAAAAGAGCATAACATCAATAATAATAATAATAATAATAATAATAATAATAATAATAATAATAATAATAATAATAATAATAAATGTTGATAATGAAAGCAATAAAACCATGCAATGAAATAATGGAAAAAAATCAATAAAAAGGAAGCAAACATAAAAAAAACACTCACATTGAATCCTGCGAGGTTCTACCTGCCCTATCAGTAGTATTCCGATCAATAATCCTAAACTGTCCAGGGTTGTTAACAGTGAGTGGGAAGGCTTATGAGGGTGTTATGCAACAGGAAGAACTTGGGCGCCAACCCAAATGTGATCATCAGGGTTGTCGGCATCATCAGCTAGGTTGTCATCCAGTTCATCATCATTCTATTAATCTTGAAGGAGACACCTCATCGTCTCCTGCTGTTCAACTGGTATCCCTTCCAGGGATGTATGGAATCAGAAACTCCAAGTGTGAAAGCTTCGTAGGATTCAAAACACTAATATTTGGGTACCTTAGTGGCTGCTCAATGTCCTCCAAGAGAAGTTGCTATTGGGCACCCTTGCCCCTTAGCATCAGCAACAGCAAACTGTTTTAATTTCCTCAGTTGATCATAGGTGGCTTCGGTGTCTTCAAGACTGTAGTCATCATTCATGAAGAAACCAATTTTGTTTGACACATCGATGATCAGCACCCTTGCACGCTTCGGCCCAGTTGACCGGTTGGTGATGGAATGCTTAAATACTTTAATTTCTTTAAAGTCCACAGGCTTCATGCTCACAACTTGTACTTTTTTCAGCTTACTGGCATCACTGATCAACTGTACATAGCGAAGAACACTACGTATGTGCTGAACAATACAAGGTGTTTCTCAATCACACCAAAGGCCCGATCACACAGCAGATATGTGTGACCACTGACCAAAATGATGACCTCAATGTAGAAGATTGGCTTCAGGTGGAGTTGCTTCAACCGTGCCAGTATGATGTACGTTTTCTTATTCTGTCCAGCAAGTTGTCGACAAAAAACCTCAAGTGGATGAAGTCGCCATCCTCCGCTGTTGCCACCATGTCAAGCCACTTGATGAGGCCGCTTCCAAATCTCATTTGGCCACAACTAGCAACCGTTCCCTCTCACAGACACATGAGTAGTACCCTTTGTAAGATCGTAGATGCAGAAGTTGTACAACCCCAACCTCCGCTTGTAATAAGCAGCATTGACCGTAAGCTTGGGAACAGGCAAAGTCTGCTGAAGGTCGATGGAAATTACTAGAAATCCTTCACCAGCACTCTCATTGAGGAACTCCTGGCCTCTTTTACCATGTCTTTATATCTCTGCAGCTTTTCTTATAGGTGAATGGCATTCTTGCCACCGGACTTAAGGACACTGATTTCAATAGGCAGCCGGTCACAAGTATTTCAAAAATCAGTAGCTGGAGAGGAGAAGCTGATGTTATACTTCTTTGTGAAAACTTACAGGAATAAGGTCTCCTTGACAATAGCCACACCTGAGTGCTCATCTTACATATGCCGGCTGAAATCCACATAGAGCTGAGTTGTACTGCCACCTGCAGGTAAGAACAACCAATTCTTATCTTTGGCCCTTGCATAGTGGCTAGATATAGCAGGCATGCTCCTTATGTATTCATGTACAAAAGCCAATTCCTGGCCTTTTATTTTCCTGGCTGAGCCACCCTTGACACTGAAGTCCTTTTGGATGGTGCCAGCCAGATTCTATTGCTAACTTCTTATTATCCACTACCCACTCAAGCTTCTTCCCAATGTCATGGATCCTCATGAAAGCTAAACGACAGACTTTGTTGTCCTTATTTCTATGTGTCAAATACAAAGAAATATGCACATCCTTCTCAATTTTTGTATATTTCCTTTTGTACCTCTCTGCACTCATACAACTCGTAAGGTAGTTGTTGGCCAGATCTACGTCGCCTAAGGCCCAGGATTACATCAATCTTTTCAAAACCCAAGGCCATGAAACAACCATCCTTAGATAGGGGCCTCACTTGCTTAGCAGGCGATACATAATTAGTTTTATAACTCACATACTCCTGCCCTATATTTTAGCCTTTTTTGCTTTGTTCACTTGCCAGGCACTTACTCTCCTAACACCAGGAACCTTCATACTAGCACCATCAACATCAACAACAGCACCATGGGTACCTCTATCAATATTAGGCTTATGACTTACTCCTTCACCAACACTAACCTCACTACTAAACACCAGACCTAGAACT
>NC_090760.1:60101508-60104008 GCF_036898095.1 Palaemon carinicauda | reverse complement strand
TGAAGCTGAACTTGAGAGAGCAGCAGAAAAAATTCTTTCCTCGAAGGCAGAAATTGTTTCATACTGTGATTATAACGTATATGACGAAGACTTCACTGAGGAGAACAGGAAAGTAGTAGAATTTGCTTTAGAAAATACAGGTAGAGATCGTGATGGAAGGTTAGTTATGCCTCTGTTATGGAATAGGAAAGTAGCTCATTTGCTTGGTAAGAATCAAAGTCTGTCAGAAGCAATATTAAAATAAAATTTTAAGAAATTTAGCAAAAGGATAATGCTTTTCAAATAATTGATGAGGTTTTTAAAGGACAGGAACAGCTGGGCATTAGAGAGAGAGTAACTAACTTGGAGCAATTCTTGGAGGAAAACCCCCAACATAGCTTCCTGCCGCACATGCTAGTGTTAAAGATGGACCGTGAGTCAACAAAATGCTGTAATGTATTTTTGTCCAATTTGTGTGAATCTGACAAATATGTCATAATCAAACAAATTTTGCTGGTCCTTGTTTGAATAAGAAAATCTCAACTTCTGTTTTACAGCTAAGATTTAATGAAAAATTTATATGTTTTGATATAAAAAGGCATTTCTGATGATTAAGTTGGTGCCTTCAGATCAAAGTAGGTTACTCTTTTATTGGTATAGAAACTTATCTAAAAAGGACTATTCCTTAATTGTTTATAAACATTGCAGACTTCCATTTGGTTTACCATGTCGTCCAGCTTTATTAATGTTAGCACTTTATAAAATTTTGATGTTGGATGTCCAAGGTGACAATATTGATGTAAAGGAATTGAAGACTGGTTATATAACCTAGCTTACATGGATAACTTGGCTTACACGACCAATGATATCGACAGGTTGAAATGGGCATATAAGAAACTTAAAAGTATATTTTCTCCCTATCAATTTGAACTACAGCAATTCGTAACGAATGATGACTCTCTGCAGCAACATGTAGATGAAGATAAGGAAAAGACTCCTACAAAAGTAAAATTGCTTGGTTTGCTTTGGGACAAAAACAGTGATACTCTTTCGGCAAGCAAGTTGGTACTTGATAAGGATGCAACGACCAAAAAAACATATTTTAAGTTTTATTGCAGCTAATTTTGATATGTTCTCATTTCATGGTCCTTTTTTTAAACAGGGCTAGATTATAAATGCACTCGCTACAATGCAGGAAAGAAGTTGGATAGGACGATAGACTCTCTGGTGAGGAGCTACGAGAATGGTCCAATATTTGCAAGCAAGTAAATGGTGTTCCTCAAATTGCAGTGAAGAGATTTGTTGGTCACAGGAATGATCCTTTCCAAATGATTGCTTTTTGTAATACTAGCAAGCATATATATGGAGTTGTGCTCTTTATTAAGAACTTGCGAACAACGGAGGTAAGTTTCCTTCTGTCAAAAAATAGAATAATTGGACGCCATTTGGAGCTAAAGTCTATCCCTTCTCTTGAATTTCAATCTCTCTTGCTTGGTACAGAAACTATTGTTGACATTTATAAGGAACTTAGTGGTTCAGAGTGTGTCTCCCCCATAAACATTATAAAATTGGTGGTTTTCTCAGATAGTGCAGTTGCACTGAGTTGGTTAAATTCTAGAACAAATAGGTTTGATAAATTAAAAAAAAAACTAATTATGTTTGTTATGAATAGTGTACCAACCGTGTGTCACACGATTGTACATACTTCATTTTGTGATTGTATCTTCGCTCTCCCCTCGCACTAAAAAGAACCTGAAATAACATGTCTGTTTTCTCATCGGTAACAGTGTCGACTTTTGAACATGAAAATTCTTGTTGCCTGAGATTTTGTATATAAAGGAGAGTGTTCTACACTAAACTCACTCAGTTGTTTTCAACCTGCCTTTGAGTCACAACCTTCTCCTACCCAGTCACATTGGTGACTTCGGAGTGACTCGCTCCCGTCACATTTGTGACCCCGGAGTGACTCGCTCCTCCTGCCTTCCCTCCCCCACCTCTCACCGTTACTATGACGCCGTCAACGCATACCCTCTGCAGCAGTACTCGCTGCCGCCTGTATAGCAACGCTTTTTCAGCTCTCTCAATAACAGTTGGGGGACCAAAGGGTTTCGCTCACCCTCGTGAAAATGACCAGTATTACTCGCCTGCAACCTGCCGCAGACGGGTCTCCTCGTGATTTGAACCCACTTCATGACCTTCAAGACATCCATCAACGCCTCCACTCCTGACAAAGAGGACACCTACTCAACTTTAACCGAAGCTGATATGCATGCCGTAGGACACACATGCCAATGAATGCCGTAGGACACATACGCCTATGAACGCCGTAGGACACACACGCCTATGAATGACGTAGGCCTATGAATGCCGTAGGACAAACACACCTATGAATGCCGTAGGAAAAACACACCTACGAATGCCATAGAACACATGCCTATGAATGCCGTAGGACACATACGCCTACTCCGCGACGAGCCGGATCGGCAACAAGCCACCCATCATCCACCAATCGCTCGTGCCT
>NC_090760.1:60066508-60079008 GCF_036898095.1 Palaemon carinicauda | reverse complement strand
TTTCATAGTCTACAAATGCCATCAAATTTGGATATCTATAATCTACTCATTGTTGTACAATATTTCTCCAAATTCAAATTTGGTCACTACAACTTCTATCTTTGCTAAATCCGGCTTGCCCTTTTCAGCTTCTCGGCAGTCTTTTTCTCTAGTCTATTTAGAATAAGCAAACTAAATATTTCCATGAAAACTGACGTAAATATGATGCCTCTGTAATTATTGTAGTCAGTCAGACCTCCTTTTTTCGGTTTTGCTTCTTCATGCCACAGCCTACAAAAATGATCTTGTAAGTATTCTGCGGGTCACTTTATTATCAGCTAGTATCATCTTGGTAATTATTCCATCATATCCAGTGGCTTTCCCTCTCTTGGGTTTTCTAATGATAGTTTTGAATTCAAACACACTGAATTCACTTATGGGGACATGAAGGTCTTCATCAGCTTCAGTCGTATCAAACATATTATTCCCTTCATATCTCCTATGCAATACCTCACTAAAGTATTCTATTCAACATTGCCTATGTTCATTTTCTGTTGTTATGACAGTTCCATCCCTCTTTTTGATGGGTATATACTACTTCTCTCTTTTGGATGGGTATATGCTTCTTCTTGGCCCCCGTAGATATTTCATTAATAATTTTATTAGCAATTCTTACACCATAGCCGTTCCCTGAATTCTTAGCATTGTCAACCTCATCTGCTTTCCTATCTACAGGTACATACTCTCTCGAGTCATTTCTGGTTTTTCTTGTGACTTCACTATCAACACTGGAATACTTGGCATGTTCTACCTTTAAATTTTCATTACTTCTTCCAAAACTCCCAACAATCAATTTTTGTCTCTAATTTCTATAGTATCCTACGTATCATTTATATATATATATATATACATATATATATATGTATATATATATATATATATATATATATATATATATATATATATATATATATATATATATATATATATATATATATATATATATATATTTATATGTAGAATAGCTATATTTATATTTATTGAAACTTTTATGCTGGTATAATTTAGTACCTGTTATAATCAACTCAACTCATTCTTACATTAATTGGATTTCGAACACTAAATTATTTTGAAATGCATGAGTGGAAGATTAAATGTATTCATAAACTAATTCAAATCGTATCAACTGGTTCTATAATGCAAGAACTGATGAAATATTACACAACAAATAGAATTTGATTACATTAGGTGGTGAAATCTGTGACATGATAATGAGCTATTTTAAATCTTTATGGCTAATATATACCAATCACAGAAACCAACTTCCTTATAGTTAAATAAGATATATTAAACCCTTCCAAAATAATCATAAAACTAGTAGGGTATCTTATTTTCTATTTAGACTTCCCTAGACTAAATAATTCACATATGGTGAATTTTCATATGTCTAATAATATTATTCATAATAATTTTTTAAGTATATGTACTAATATTCAATTTTAAATATTACACTGACTGGTAATTTAATCAAGGACACATTTCTGTCATGGAAGTCATTCATATTGAAAGTTTGAACATATAACCTTTTATTGATATAATATACTTTCAGCTCTTTGTAATAAACATATTATCAGTGTGAATTTATTAAAGGTTACACATATTCAGGTAATTATATGTCGCTATCTTATACTTTTTAGCGGTAACTATTTTTTTTTTCATGTTGATATGGCAATAAGGAGAATAAGAGATTTAACATTATAATAGAATAATAATTGTAATAAATTTGACATTGTTTTTATTATAAATAACGACAATACAAATATTCGTGGAGAGAATAATTCAGCAGAAATTATGTTTATTAAAAATTGAAATGTAAATTAAATCTAAAATCATTCTCCTATTTCATGGTAAGCATTTCTGAATAGAAAATATAATTTGACGAATAATATGATGGACTTGTGATGTAGATATCATAAATTGTGAGCCGAGTTCTATTCCACACAAATAATGAGGATATGATAATATATAAACTATTTCTGGATTCAAGGAAGAAAATTTAATTTAATAATATAATGGTGAGAAATGGATCGCCAACACATCGTGATGCTCATATCATAATGCAAATAATTATATAATATAATTCAATAGATGAATAAGGATAATTCAGAATTGGATTAATCATTAAAAATGTTTGTGATAAGGGAAAAGTAATTAAACAGACAATGAATATGTACTTAGTATTATGAATAATTTCGAACAAAGGTAATATGTTTAACTTGAATATGGTATAACGGTTGTCAAAAGATTAAAAATATTTATTCAAGTATTCAGAGCAAGATTTGATATAGACAGGACAGGATTAAATGAACACAAAATATAAATGAGGTTAAATGAACTGCAACAATAAATGGTTTAAAGGCCGGTCATAAATGGCAGAAGCAAGGGACAGGGACAATGCCCTAGCTAGCCGGAAAAGGCCTTAGACACTGATGATATGATCAGCACCAAAGTCCAAGCTAGGACCAGAGAGGACCAAGTAACGACTGTTAAGGACTCAACAGGTAAAACTACAGGCTTCCCAACCCCCACCCCCACCCTACCTCCCATCCTTATCTCATAAGGATGGTGAGGTTGAGACTACAATAAACTTTCGAGTTTGAGCTGGACTCGAACTCCAGTCCGGCAGTTATCAGGCTGGGACGTTTCAAATAAACCACCAGGACTCAAAAAAGCTTTAGGAATAAACTAGTAAACTTATCGCATCAAATTTTGTTTGTGATATAATTCTGGAATTTGGAAATTTATTTCTCTGTGGTTTCCGGTTTCTTACTTGGCTGTTATCGATGGACAATTCTTTTATTTGGTGATTAAAAATGAAAATAAAATACAAGAGATGATAAGTAGTTAGGTAAAGAATGCGTGAGAGAGAGAGAGAGAGAGAGAGAGAGAGAGAGAGAGAGAGAGAGAGAGAGAGAGAGAGAGAGAGAGAGAGAGGCGGGATTCTTCAAGCAAAGCAAGCAATGGAGAGGTATTCGAAAAAGACAAATAAAAAGTAAATCCTAAAAGTAAATGTATCATCTCATCTTACCTGTGTTTATTGTGAAGGTGAAATTTCATCTTTCCTCTCAGCTCTAAAAGACGCAGGAAACTGAATACATGAAATGTATCCGGAATAGACCTTTTTCTTTCACGAATTTTCCTTGACGTTGTGATATATTTCCCTACAACTTATACTTCTACACGACCATTTTAAGAAAAGATGCTGTGAAATCTCTCTCCCAATTATTCTTCGTGGAAGAGATTTTTCTATTTGAGTTAGTCAACCAATCAAAATTAATCAGGAAACATGCACAATTGCACACGAGCGTACACAAGCATTTTACATATTAATTTGCTTCATGAATTATTCAAGAATATTTATGCCAAAAAAATAAAAAAATGTTTAATACTATTATATAAAATGAGGTTCAACTAATTCTCCTATGTGTGCATTTTGCCATATTCAAAACAACATTTATATCGAACTTTTCAGTTAAAAAAAAACAAAACTCATGCCTAATACCATTATATAAAAAGGCTTAACTAACTCTCAGCATATATACATGTATTAGCATAAGGGAAATTACTTGCTATTCATCTTTCCCTGATTACGTTTGGTAAATACTAATCCGTGTACAGTATTTATATTGGCAGAACGATGATCGGTTTGCATTTTCTGATTTCCTCTACCTCAGTAAACAGGATAAAGGATTAACGAGTGAGCCTTGTCCTTCTAATTATTAGCTAACTTTCATTTGAATATCAAATTAAAGAAAGACCTTCTTTAATCTCAACATTTATAGCAATAAAATAAAATATATTCATAATGCAATACAAATTTATAGCATTTCAATCGCATCATATGGATTTCTACTAAATTGAATACCGTATTGAGGTTTGATACTTATATGATTATAATTCATTTAAATTCTCCAAATATGAGAATATAAATATGTTTTTCCCGTGTTTTTGCCCAAAAATTGGTCAAACAGATTCGGAGGAATCAAATGGAGATCAGTGTGCGAGTCATGAAATGAGTTCCCTTGCTTTTACACAATTATTCAAAAAAACAAAACTTTAAAATCAGATTTTTTTCTGTATCAAAAATCACATTTTGAATCAAGAATTACGGTATGCGTAATGTCAAATTAGCATATTTTTTTTATGTTTCTATAAATGTGCTTAAATATAATCAATACATTTACCATTTAGATTAATTCATAAATTGCATTTATTATCTAGTATTCACATATATATTCCCAATGCATTCAGATACAAATCTATGTCAGCTGAATAAACAAAAGATCAATCAATACCTGTGAAAATCAGCTAGGAGTAATAACCTATTAATACCAATTCCCTATATCGCAAGAGGGTCTGCCCCTCTCTTTTATTCTTCTCCTGTACTTCTCTTTCTCCGTATTTCCTTAATCTTTCCCATCCCGAGATCCTGCCTTTGAGCTATAAAATGGATTATATCCAGGGGTACTCTTCCTTTCCTCATATTCCCCACTTCCCTATTCTTATTGTTGTTGTATACCTGTAAAAAGCATTAAATGTCTCTTCTCAATAAGAATACACTAATGTATTGAATTTTGTCAAATATTTCAACTATGATTATCGCCACTGTCATATGTTTCTAATAAGACCATAATTTTGAGGAAATTTTTTCCCACTTTATAAAAAGATTTCACACATCCATAAAACATATTAGCTGATTGATAAATCATATAATAAAATATATCTTTAATCTAAAGAAAAAAATCAATTGGGTGTATATGTATATTACCTGATCTGCACATATAATTGATACCTGATAATTTAGAGGGATAAATAGAAATACGTTTTGAAGTAAAGGGTAAAAAAGTAGCGTGACAGTCGCCCAGTCATTTAGGTCCACTAAAATTCATGTACTTGAGTGATCTCAAAAAGGGAACGAAGCGCAAATTCCCTCAGACGTCTTAATCATAGTGGAAGAAGTTTCAACTATTCCATTTTGTACAGTCCTGAAGTCTCTCTAATAACTGGCTAAGCTAATGAAAGACTTTGGAAACGATTTTAAAAGTTTGACTCTTAAAAGGCTCTTTACTCACCCATTTTCTTTTACGTTTCTTGGGAATTCAAAAGCGGTAGCAATTCTTGTGGACAAAACTTTAGAAAATTATTTCACGGTACTCAACTGTACGTGTGAAAATGTATGACCAATATGCATGAACACGGGTACTACTTTATTTGTAATTTAACTGCTGAATCGTGGTTGAACTTCTTGTGCGGGAAACTTCCTTACCATTACCGGCTTCATTCACTAAAAGAAAAAGCTCTTCAACTTCTCTGGGAACCCCGTTAACAACCTGGGTCATTTTGAAATTATACTCAATCCCGTTTGAGTATTTGTTTCTGTATGTTCATTTCTGCATGACCTGATACCTATTGTATTTCTTATTCTTGTAATAAAATAGCAATAACACTATATATAGTCTAAGCGTGTGCTAAGATGTTTTCATTACGTTGAATGTAAATTTGCACTATGAGATAACCGTTAAAACACACAGGAAATGTTATAAAAATTGCTCATATTATCATTTATTATTCACCTGGAATAAAAGACCGCAGGAATGTTTGAAGTATCAACATCCTTTGATTTAGAGATAAAACGTAAAAATTCAGGCCAACTTTGTAAGAAAATATCTAATTCAGAATATATGTAGGAAATAAACATTAGGTAATGAGGTTTTCTTACATATTTAACTGTAGTACAGCCACTCAAATACGTTGGTGGCTGTCAGGGCGTTTGAGAGAGATTTTCATTACAGCCCTTTCTAGGAGAACAGAAATTAGTCAAATATTCAACAATAGGGGTTTGAATATTTGACCGGTTTTCCTCTCCCAGGCACCTGTCGTCCAGAGATGGAGGAAATGAACATCATCCTCAAACACCCGAACATCCACCAACTTATATGAGTAATTGTGCAATGATTTATCTATTTCAGTAGCCCATTTGTTGAGTACTTTGTTAACTCTTTCAGTTTTGTAACATGCAAAGCAAAAGAATTCACCCTCCAACAATTATAGTTAACATGAAAACGAAAGATTGTAAAATTATAATTCCTAAAGACAAAACCAGTAAAAAATCAAACTGTAATTTAGAGCACTGCGTACTTTGATCAAAAAGTTTATATACCTGTCTTGTTATTTAACTGTAGATCAACTCTGAAATTGAGCAAGGTAATTTTTACGAATTCATAAAACACAATCTTCTGATACATACATACATATATATATATATATATATATATATATATATATATATATATATATATATATATATATATATATACATGTGTGTATGTGTGTATATATGCATTAGCATTTACTAATCAACATCTAATTGCATTCATGCAACCAACTGAATTCCTCATTGTCTGAGGCGAAGTTCCTGTCTTCCAAATTAGAAATAGTGTAACTGACTAATAGAATTACCGTAATCGTGTGGGAGATTATTAAATACCTTACAGTAATTGGTAACTGATCCTCATCACGATATTCTTGTTTGAAAAAAACTTTATACACGTAGAACAAATTTTTACATGCAATAATAATTATTATTCATTTAGTATTGCATATTTATGTTTCAACTTTCCATGAGTTACTATTCAAAGATAATCCTATAGAAACAATTTTTTCGACGCATGCACGCTATGTGTGAGTGGGCTGTTAGTTACTAACTGAGAGGCAAGGTGAATATATTTGACTTTAATTCAACAGATAGCGAGTTTATATACAAGAGGTTCAAGACAAGTATGTCACAGAAATTCGAAAATACTTATATATCTAAAGACAGGCTTAAACAGGTTCTGTTAACAGCGAGGAGAAGAATGCTATAAAAAAAAATACCATTACAGTACACGAGAATGTGTGTAACACCGGCACTACATGGCTGTCCCCCTTAAAAAGACATACATTTGAGATAGATTGCCCTGCTCTAGAGAGTGTACTATAAGTGGGACAGCTTACAATAGATACACAGGTTTAAGGCAATCAACGGATACCAAGTCTTACTTGCCACAAATGTTGATTAAGAAAGCTTTCAGATTGTGACGGATCAAAAAGAAATGGCCCGTGTAAGGGGTGTTAGCAGTAATGTCGTTGCATAGGAAAACATACATTGCAGAGTGCAAATCGGGGGGCTTGTAAGTCTGGTAGCATGGAGTAAAATTTCCCACAACGTGACGCCGCTGGATTTTGTTGGAGGAGGTTGCAGATGAAAAAGAATTAGGCAGGGACGACCAATAGGTCGTCATACACCATTTCAGCGTTCGAGACATACAGGACATCGGTAAGAGTAGCCCTAAGTTCCATGAGGGCCCAAGGAAGCTGAGTAATCCAGTTGGAATCCTTGCAGGGCAACATCAAAGCTACTTTGACGGTGCAACTATCAACCAAAAATGTGTGTCTGTGCGAATAAAAAAGGGCATACCTTCTAAGAAGTGGCAAAAGTGATGGAAAGCTAAATGCATCGCCAGAAATTCGTAGTCGAAGCTAGAGTAGCTGGATTCTGCCTTGAACAGTTTTCTACTGAAGAAGGCCAATGGACGGAGCAAGCCATTGACCACTCGCATGAGTACTGCACCAATAGTGACGTCACTAGCATCAGTGGAGAGAAGGAGAGGGGCATGTGGCATGGGAAAAGTGAAAGCAGAAGCGATTGATAGGGTATTCTTTATTTTGTAAGAAGCGGCTTCTTGATGTGTACCCCATTTCATGTCTTTTGGCTTACCCTTGAGGGAGGCATAGAGAGGTTCAAGAGTGACGAGGGCTGGTAATAGTTGATCATGCCCATGAATTCTTCCAGTGCTTTGACACTCAAGGGTATGGGGAAATTCTGAATGGCTGCTACATTCACAGGGAGGGGGTGGACTTATGCGGGAGTTATGTGGTGCCCTAAGAATGATACGTCGGTGGCGCCAAAGGTACCTTTGTTGTACCGGACTACAAGGCCGTTCTATGGTTGATACTCGAGCACGATGCGTAGGTGGTAAAAGAGGAAGAGAACAAGAGTATATCATCCACGT
Source organism: Palaemon carinicauda (assembly GCF_036898095.1). NCBI lineage: Eukaryota > Metazoa > Arthropoda > Malacostraca > Decapoda > Palaemonidae > Palaemon > Palaemon carinicauda. Next base: position 60,070,918 of record NC_090760.1, on the reverse strand, counting down.
AACATACACAGAAGGGGAGGTCTCCTAAGATGCCATCCATGAGGCATTGAAAAGTAGCCCCAGCATTATAAAGGCCTGAACAGGATTAATTGATGGTGTATCTGCCAAAGAGAATGGTGATGACGGTCTTAGGAATGTCTTCTGGGTTCAAGGGCAACTGATAATACTCCTTCTGGAGGTCAAGCGGGGTTATAACCTTCGCTTTGCACAAGTAAGAGATCATGTTAGTGAGGTTTGGAAGTGGGTAGCGATCTAGTTCTGTCTTCATATTCAGACTCCTTAAATCCTCACCCGGATGCAGGGCCCATCTTCAGGATGATGTGTCAGGGTGACATCTATGGGTTTAAGGCCTTTTAGCAAAGGGCCGTTTTTTTCATTTGGGCAAAGATTTGTTTAGCGACAACCAAACGATGCTGTGTCAGATGGCTGAATCTGGTGAACACTAGGAACCCTCTGTTCTTGATATGGTGATAAATACCATGTTTGGCAGGAGCTGCGGGCGTTTGGCAAAGTTATTAACGGAATTCTTCCAGGTATGATATAAGGAGGTGGGAGTAGGCATGCATGGCAGAATGAGGTCTGAAGAGGTAGGTTGAGGAGTTGTCGACGCATATGAGTCTGCATTAACTAATTGTTGGTGAGCAACATCAACCATTGGCAACGAGAAACTTCCAATGATACAAGGAGCTTCAAAACGATAATGTGAGGGTTTCATACCAATGGGTCGGAGTCACAGATCTGTTGGCAGCTACCAGGCAGACATTGGTAGGCTTAGACAGACTATGTCATATCCAGGAGAGTGGCCTTGGTAGAAGAAAATGGCAAGCCCCCGTGTCTACCAGAAATCGCACACTCATACATGCATCATGTAAAATGAAAAGATTGGTCCCAGTGGGGGCCATCGCCACAGGCAATGCCCTACTTGAACATTTTTTGAACCGTTTGAATATTACTTTACAGCAGCCCTCCTGAGAAGAGCCATCTGCTGCAGGGTGCAGGCAAGCGATACAGGTAATTTCCCTGAAAGCAAGAAAAGCGTTTTGGTCCCTAAATGGTTATTGAGAAACCTGAAAAAGCTTGGCTATACAGGTGGCTGTCGATGGTTAGTACTGCTTCAGAGGGTATATTTTTAGGGAGTACGCTATTGGGGTGTCCTTGGTTGCAAAGATAATCTCAGATTTCCTGGAAAGGGTCCCCAGGGATCGCCACGAGAATACAGTCTAGTTTAGTGTTTGATTGATTCTTGTTTTTAATGCGAAAGTGGAACTCGTCATGCTGAAACCAGGCGAATACCTCAGTACTGGAGAAGGGTGGTAGTTTCATGGGTATAGCATTAATAGAAGAATCAGGGTCGGAAGGCGGCATCATCAAGCAGTAAAACACAGCAGTGAGCTGGAAGGCGGGAGGGATCTGGTTCTCCTGTGGTCACCAATGGCAATTGTGTGAGTGGGCCATTAGGTTGTAACTGAGAGGAAGGGTGAATGCAACTGACTTTATTTCAACATATAGCAAGTTAATATACTAGAGGTTCTGGACAGGAATGTCAGAAAAGTTAAAAAATATTCATATACTGTATATAAGGGCAGTCTTAAACAGGTTCTGGTAACAGTGAGGAAACGACCGAGATATATAAAAAAAGTACCGTTACAATGTATGAGCGTGTGGGAAACATGTGAAGTACAGGAAATTTTCCCAAGATACTTTGTATGCAAATATTACCTAAAATTTATTCTAGCTTGCATAAATTTTGATTCCATGCAGTGCTGCTTCAGATTAGTTCCTAAATGGAGTGCTATCAAAGTGACAGACACTAACAGTGTATATCTATGGAGAAGTGGTAGGGGTAGAGGTAGGATTAGCAATCTCATTTCATAAGCACTTACTCAATATAGGAAGGGTATCATTTTTTGAAGCTACTCTCTCTCTCTCTCTCTCTCTCTCTCTCTCTCTCTCTCTCTCTCTCTCTCTCTCTCTCTCTCTCTCTCTCTCTCTCTGTATATATATATATATATATATATATATATATATATATATATATATATATATATATGTATATATATATATATATATATATATATATATATATATATATATATATATACATATATCTATGTATATATATATATATATATATATATATATATATATATATATATATATATATATATATATATATATATATATATATATATATACATATATCTATGTATATATATATATATATATATATACATATATATATATATATATATATATATATATATATATATATATATAAGTATATATATACATATATATATATATATATATATATATATATATATATATATATATATATATATATATAAAGAGAGAGAGAGAGAGAGAGAGAGAGAGAGAGAGAGAGAGAGAGAGAGAGAGAGAGAGAGAGAGAGAGAGAGAGAGAGAGAGAGAGAGAGAGCAATCTTTCAGCTTGAAGAATGACATGATTTTCCTTTCTTTTTACAATCGCAACTTCTTTCATACTAACTTTGAATTTCGACATATCTATCCTGGTTTCGCTTACAGTATGCATAAAACCAGTATTTTCTATTTAAAGACGAATGTATCAAGATCAGTTTATAGAATATCTCATTTGCCCTATTAAGGATTCATTATAGTTTTCATCATGGCTTTTTATGTTTCAGAATTTGATCGACACGTACAGTATAGCAGTGTTAGTTTCTGTATACACAATGATATCTAAAACCATTCCAGTTTGACAATCACATAGGACATCAAAATGGTTATGCCAAAAAGATTATTTTCTAGATCTGAATCAGGCTGTGGACAAATCATGAAAGAAGAGACTCACAGGTCTGGTAACTGCTTGGAGCTCGTATGCACCGACTCCCTTGCCGTTATAACAAGTAAGGTTAGTTCTCCTGTTGGGACATCTGATCATACATTGATTTCATTAGTAGTGAAGACGCGACTGTCCCTGATGTATCATAGTCATGTAAGATTTATATGAAATCTCAAGCAGACTGTAATGGGATTTTACATGATCTTTTGGGCTTGAATTTGTCACAATTTTATTATAATGTGGTTCCTGTTGTCCCTTTGAATTAGAATCTAGTCAGCATAATTGACAGGCATATCCCTTCTCGCGTGCTAAGATATCGACTGAATGACAAACCATGGCCCAATGAAGATTGTAGACGTGCTTACTGTATTTGGAGAAGCAGGAGGTTCATCATCTTGCTCAGAAATTTTATGCTTCACCTGAAAAGTAATACAATTTAACCATAAAATAAACCCTTTCTGGTATAACCCAGGAGCATAAATGGTGGACTGCTCTTAAATCTGTACTCTTTGGTGTAGATTCAACAGTTCCTCCTTTATTTGAAATAGATGGCTCTGTCACTCGTTGCCCAAAGGAAACGGCAACCATTTTGGCTGATGTGTTTGACAGTAAGCAGAGTAATGAGAAACTAAAACTTCCTCATTCTTGTTTTCCTGAGGCTAAACCAACTAGGCTAGCTTTTTGATCTCGTGAAAATAAAGCTCTCCTGATAGACCTTGATGCTTAGGGAGGTGTAGACCCAAATGGTATTTTTCCTTTGTTGCTAGTACTCATGCTCCAGAACATATGGCCGTTAGTAATGGATTTCAGGGTAGATAATGGAATTTTTGTCTTTCTTGGGGGCTGACCTGGCTTAGCCTTTGTACCTCCTTGTAGGGTTTATTGTTTGTTGATGGCTATTTTTTAGTTGTCTGAATAGAATTGGTTTTGATAACTGTTCTTCAGTTATACTAATCGCGTAAGCAGGATAGCGATGTTGGTGTTTAGTGAGTATTGCTTCTGTGTGTGGAATCCGATCTTTTTATGTTAATTCTTAAATTTTCTGCAAATAAGAAATGGGAAAATGTTCCAATCGCTTGAGAGGGCATTACATAAAGTTTAGACCTCTGCTTAATACAGAAAGTTAAAGTACATACTGCTTTATATACATGAATATAAATGGTCAGTCTCAGATACATTTTCTTAAAAAAAAAAAAAAAAAAAAAAAAAAAAAACGCTGGTTCTCAGTTTGACAAAAGCATGTGTTATATTTTATACATGTTGGCTACCGAGGTATTTTAAAAGTAGGCCCATATGCTGGTTTTTTTTTTTTTTTTTTTTTTTTTTTTTTTTTTTTGCATTTATCTGTAAGCCAAGGGCCTCATATATTGAAGGTAAGGTGTTTATATATGGTTAAGTAAATCTGGAATTAGCGAAAATGGCAGAACTATCATGATATTGCATGCCAACCAATGGTTATATTGTTGTTTTTGTATGGATTCATGAGGAGGAAAAGGACTATGGATGCCATATTTAATTATAAAGCTTCTACATGAAAAGATGGTAGAGAAAAACCAGAAGTTTTTTTATACTTATCTAGATCTAGA
>NC_090760.1:60044008-60061508 GCF_036898095.1 Palaemon carinicauda | reverse complement strand
GATTTTTCTTCTCTTTACAGGAGGAACATCCAAAGTGCGGGAGTGTGTTCTGTAATGTCCGCAGTAAGAACTTCTGTGGACTACTTTGCAGGAGGCACGCAGCATGCGCAGCCTCCAGAGGTGATCTCCGGTATTGGGACCCGAAGGTTTGTACAGTTTGTTCTAACCTGATTACCGAGGCCTTTGACGACCCTAAGTCGACGGAGTCAGGGGATGCTGCAAGGGAAATGTTACGATCCTGGGGTTGGGGTTTTCAGAAAAACACCTCAGGCCCCTACCTTCCAAATGAGAAGATGAGGGCCTACCTTTTCTCTAAAGCCGCCCTTCAAGACATCCAATTGGACGATAGGATGTCGGAGGTGTCGGATTCTACGGAGAAGGACCTTCTAGGAGAATGTCAGGAGGAGGAGCTGTTCCAGGCTCCTCAAGCAGAAGAGGAAGAAATCAACGAAGTGTCGGTTACATCGGTTCCGGACCCAGAACCTGTTCCTTCTACATCGTCTGCTATCCCAGATGAACTGGAAGGACTCTTTCTTCCATTGATAAGATGATCCAACAAATTCAAAGGAAGAATGATGAGAAGGAAGCTGTAAGGAAACTGCAGCATCACGTGGGCCCGAGAAGCGGCTCAGCGTGAAGGATCTTCCTTTGTGTTCGGATACCAATCCTTGGAGGTATGCCGAACACATGCCAATGACAACGGGGAGATCGTGATCTCAGAAAAGTTGGGAGCAATTCCCCTGGAAGAAGTGGAATTTTGGCCAAACAAAGATTCTTATCCGGACTGCTATGTCCGTCTTAGGAAGGAACCAGCCTCAAAGGAGGAGACGGAGCCGAAGGAGGTTACAGTTTTTTACCATAGTAAAGCTCAGACGTTACTAGCGAGCTCGATGAAAGAGAGGGGCTTCACTAACTCAAAGGTGCCCACCTTGTGTAAGAAGCTTCCCTTCTTTGTGGCCTCTCCTACCAGAGCCTTTCCCTTCTTGGAAAAGGGATATAAGGCAGCCTTAAAGGCGGTGGAGGCAGGGAAACCATGCCCCTCCTTGGAGGAGTGCAAGCCGTTATCTCTGACCTTGCCCTTGGACCAAGAAGACTGGAAGGACGTACACCTTACTTTCTCAGTCGGGAAGCTAGAAGCTGATATTGCTGAACGCCAGTTCGGTGAGGCCCTTCCAAAACTGTCGGAGGTTCTCTTGCGTAGAGAGGAAGAGACAAAAGAAAGACTTGTGGCATCGATGTCGTTGCAAATGACACTAGAAACGATGGCAAGTGACCATAAGAACCAGGACATGTTCATGGTTGTGGCCAAACCCATCTGGCCACAACTACAAAGGATCTCTATAGCTTTATTAAAGCTAGGAGAGCCTGTAGAGAGTTCGTGGTTCGTGTTCGCCTCAGCTGCGGTGAGGCACGAACTGAGAAAACTGATATCCTCTCGTATTTGGGGTAAAGACCTCTTTCCCAATGAAGTGGTTAAAGAGGTAGTAGACAAGGCCGCCAGAGAGAATAGGAACCTTCTCAAAAAGGGGGGCTTAGATCTTAAGAGAAAGTCTTCTCCGGATGAGGGTCCCCAACGCAAGAGGAAGACAAAAAGGCCTAGGCCATCCTCTCGGCCGGCTAAACCCTACCGACAGCAACATCAACAACACTTCCTGTGACCGCGGTGCCTCAGATAGTGGCCAAGCCTCCAACCACGTGCCAGCTGATACCCCAACAAGTGGCGACACAGTCACCAATTTTTAACCCAGCCTTCGAAAGGCAGACTTCTTCCTTTCATGCGAAAGCTAGAGGAACAGCCAGAGGTTCTTGTAGACGACCTTCAAGAGGAAGGGGATCCAGGGGAGGACGCGGTCAAGGAGGCAAGGCCTCGGGTCCACAACAGCAGAAGTGAGATACTTCCAGTAGCAGGGAGACTATAGCTATTTAGGGATCGCTGGACCTTCAATCCCTGGGCCCACAGCCTAATTAAGAATGGACTAGGTTGGAGCTGGAGCAGTCCTCCACCTTAATTTCCTCAATTCTTCCAACACTCAACCCCCGTTCTGGAAGAATATGTCTGAGAGCTCTAAGACAAAAGAGTAATCCGGAAAGTTAAGTCCATCAAATTCCAAGGAAGGCTTTTTTGTGTTCCTAAGAAGGACTCAAAAAAACTCAGAGTCATTCTAGACTTGTCGCCACTCAACAAGTTCATAGTGAACTACAAGTTCGTAATGCTCACACTTCAACACGTAAGGACCCTACTGCCCAAAAGGGCATATGCTGTTTCTATAGACTTGTCTGACTTTTATTGGCACGTTCCAATTAATCGTCACCTCTCCTCCTACCTAGGCTTCAAGTTACATTGATAACTATACATCTTCAGAACCATGCCTTTCGGGCTAAACATAGCCCCGAGGATTTTCACGAAGCTCGCGAACGCAGCCATCCATCAATTACGCTTAAAGGGGGTCCAAGTAGTAGCCTACTTGGACGACTGGCTGGTGTGGGCAGCATCCAGGACAGAATGCATGATAGCTTACAAGATAGTGATCCAGTTCCTGGAACATCTGGGATTCAAGATCAACATAAAAAAGTCTCGACCTTCTCCAGCTCAAAAATTTCAGTGGTTGGGAATCCACTGGAATTTGGAGTCACATTGGTTTTCCATTCCCGGGAAAGAAATAGCAGGATCTGTCAAGAGACTATTGAAATAAAAATGGATATCAAGACGCAAACAGAAGAGAGTGCTGGGCTCTCTACAGTTTGCTTCGATAACAGACCCAGTGCTAAGAGCACAGCTAAAGGATGCAACAGGAGTCTGGAGAATATACGCATCAAACACGCAAAGAGATCTAATAAGACCTCTACCGACTCGACTGCGAACGCTTCTTAAGCCGCGGTCCAATGCCAAGAAGTTGAAGAGATCAATACTTATTCAACCTCCTCCCCCGTCAGTAACTATCCACACAGACGCCTCAAAGGAAGACTGGGGAGGTCACTCTCATCAGAAGAGAGACCAAAGAGCTTCGTCCAATCTTTTCAAGTCTTTTCACATCAACTTTCTAGAAGCCATGGCAGTTCTTCTGACACTAAAGAAAGTATCTCCTCGCCACTCGACCCACATAAGACTGGTTCTAGACAACGAGGTGGTAGTGAGATGCCTGAATCGACAAGGGTCGAGGTCACCTCAAATCAACCAAGTGATGTTGGCCATATTCCGTTTGGCTGAATGAAAGAAATGGCCCCTGTCAGCAGTCCACATTCAAGGGTTCCGCAATGTGACAGCAGACGCTCTATCCAAGTTTACACCTATAGATTCAGAATGGTCCTTTGACGCAAGATCGTTCTCCTTCATCTCGAGCCAAGTCCCGGAGCTGCAGATAGACCTCTTTGCGACGATAGACAACAAGAAAATAGATTGTTACGTGTCTGCATAGAGGATCCGCTAGCGAAGGTAGTGGACGCTATGTCCCTAGACTGGAACATATGGTCCAATATTTATCTGTTCCTCCGCACAACCTCCTTTTGAAGGTTCTCGATAAGCTGAGATCCTTCAAAGGAAAAGCAGCAGTAGTGGCCCACAAGTGGCCAAATAGTGTGTGGTTCCGTCTGGCATTGGAACTACGACTAAAATTCGTATCGTTACTGGATCCATCCCTGTCTCAGCGAGTACAGAAGTCGACTGTCTTCGCTCCATCACAGAAAACAAGGAACCTACATCTCATGATTTTCTCTCCTTAGCAATGAGAAAAAGATTCGGTGTTAAAAAGTCAGTTTAGACTTTTGGAGGAAACCAAAAGACATTATGAGGTTTCAGGGAAGAAATAGCTATCCTTTGTCAAGGCGAAGAAACCAAAAGAAATCCCGACAGATTCCTATTTATCATTCTTCATTCACCTTCATGAGCAAGGTTTAGCAGCCCACACAATTCTATTGTTCAAGCCTGCCTTGATAAGTCAGATACCATATGCCATACAGGTCGACCTTTCTAACGACGTTCTTAATGAACTACAAAGGCCCATGCTGGGCTTAGCCTTTCAGCGCTTCCAAAGACCCTTTGCATGGTCATTAGATATGATTCTTCATTGTGTATAAATAATGAACGATGAGGAATGTGCGTAGAAGGTTTTGAATTTAAGTCATATTTCTGTTTGTACTCGCTTTGGGGGCCAGAGTTAGTGAAATAGTGGCTCTCTCTAGAGAGGAAGGCCACGTCCAGTTCTTGGAGGGAGAATTGTATCTATTTCCAGACCCAACGTTTCTTACCAGGAACAAGCTACCCACCAACAGGTGGGGTCCCTAGAGAATCTGCCCTCTGAAGGAAGATGCATCTCTATGTCCTGTGAAGTGCCTGAAGGTCTATCTTCATAGAACTTCAGACTTTATGGGAGGACAGCTGTTCATAAGAGAAACCCTGGCTTCAAAGTTATCTATAACTAAGGGCGAAATTCACCCATGTTATTCGCAGAACGGATCCAGACAGTACACCCGTTAGTCATGATCTGAGGAAAGTTGCCTCCTCCATAAAATTTTTTTAATTATATGGACTTTCAAAATCCTTGTTTGCACACCGGCTGGTAGTCATCCAAGGTGTTCTTTATGCACTATACGAAGCAAGTGGAGCAACTTAAGAGATCTGTGGTAGCAGCAGGTAGAATTCTTTAACCTTTTGTTTTAAGTCTGCGAGGAACAGTGTAATTAATTTGGGACGATTGATTAGGAGGGTGCGTGTGTAGTCACTGTATGTTACTACACGCTAAGCGATAGGCCACGAAAGTGTCCTCACGAACTGTTCCATTGACATCGGTGAACTATATCATAATACAGACACTTGTGCCAACCGTTTTTTACGCTAGTGTAAATAAACAGTATACAGACTATATCATTATTATTAATAATTCAATTTAAGTGGCTAATATGTTTCCTAGTACACAACACAATATTTTCTGTTGACTATTTTTCTTTATGATTTAACGCATATCATCCACATTTCATAAATTCTATAAATGTTGATCTGATATGTACGTTTATTAAATTTTTAATAAACTAGTTCATAGTGAACCCTTCGTCTTATTCGCCCACACTCATTTTATTAGAAATTTACTGAGCATTAAGATTAAAATATGGATATTTTTATTATGGTATGGGTTTCAACACTGTTCCCTGATTCAAGAAAAAGTCCACTCACTCTAATCCTTCCTTGGAAGGGTTGACGTGGTACCCTAACGAGATAGTGGCAAGGAGGCAAAATTTGTTCCTATGCGGACAAAACCATTATCCAATAGTTAATAAGAGTAGTCACATTGGGGAAGGTGTCACAAATTCATACTGACATTGGTGACTCTTATACAAACTTTGCTTTATATTGTATAAGGCAAGACCACTATACAAGCTTGTCATTTTGTCATCCATAGTTATTATGTACTCCTTGAGACTTTTTCCAGAGTCTAATACGACTCTTCCCTGTAGGGGGCAGGAAGCACTAACATAGTTCATGCTTAGATGAAATGATGTATGACGGTAACATCATAGGTCTCTAAGTCTAGACGGACCAGGATAATACTTTCTTGAGAGTACGGCACCGATTGATAATCCACAGATACAGTAATGCTCTGGTAAACCTCCATCAGGACGACATGGCCTGAGCCCAAAAAACGGATTTTGAGCGAAGCGAAAAATCTATTTTTGGGTGTGGTAGGCATGTCGTCCTGATGGACCCGCCCTTCCTTTTATTGTAAAAGGGCTTTTTGACCCCTCCCTATAGTTCAGTATCTGTAGCACCTCGTATATCGCTACAAGGAATAAAAAGGGTGCTACCGCCTTCATCAGATACACACTGGAAACGGAATAGGAGAGATGCCTTAAGAGCGGCTCTCTTTTCATTCTCGTTTCAGATTCTTGTCACTGTACCCCCTTGAAGCGTTAATACTGTTCGAGGTGAAGATAGCTATGTGACGTGTCAAGAATTTGTACTCTGATATTATGCGATATCCCTGTGAGATTATTTAGGGATATTCGCTCCAGGAGTTAGAATTCTGGATACCTTAAGGTAAAATTCTCTGGAAATATCACTGTAGTCAAATATACCCTAGAAAGCTACCTATTAGGAACTTCCATCAGGACAACATGGCTACTTCACCCGAAAATACATTTTTTGCTTCGCTCAAAATCTAGACTTTTAGCTGTTTCATCCATAGTCCATCCCCACTGTACAGGCTCGAGGGCAGCGACATCGAGATCGAGTGCTTCCATATGTTTATAATGTGTGTATATATATATATATATATATATATATATATATATATATATATATATATATATATATATATATATATATATACCGGTATATATATATATATATATATATATATATATATATATATATATATATATATATATATATATATATATATATGTATATATATATATATATACCGGTATATATATATATATATATATATATATATATATATATATATATATATATATATATATATATATATATATATACCGGTATATATATATATACATATATATATATATATATATATATATATATATATATATATATATATATATATATACCGGTATATATATATATATATATATATATATATATATATATATATATATATACCGGTATATATATATATATATATATATATATATATATATATATATATATATATATATATATATAAAAAACATATATATATATATATATATATATATATATATATATATTTATATCTATATGTGTGTGTGATGTTGAAAATTTGCTGATAAAAACGTTAAATGACTGGCAACATTTATTCCAGTATTTCACTGTTTTAAGAACGGATATATTGACGTAAAGGAGATATATTGCGATCAACCACCAGTAAAATATAATAACAAAGGTAAAGTTACGTTCGCTTGTATTTTTCTAACGGAGAATTTCCGATTAAAATTACGGTTTTTAACAGTGTATTTAAACTTACATATGTATATGTAAATCTATGTAGGATTGTTCATGTGTGCAAGTATGTATACAATATACAGTATATACTAAATAGGAAAAGAAGAGGGAGAGGGCTTAGCATCATGTGTAAGTCTGGTTTATGCCCCCGACTGACCCATCTTTCCTGGAAAACTCGAAAATGACACATTTCCAGATAAACATATGGAAACACTCGATCTCGATGTCGCTGCCCTATAGCCTGTACAGTGGGGATGGACTAAGGATGAAACAGCTAAAAGTCTAGTTAGAGTTACTGTACCCCCATATGACATTAATATCAATGGGGAATACCTTGACCCTTGTGGTCTGTTAAAATTTTGGTAACATCTAATCTGTTCCGGGTCAAAATGACCCATCTGATAAATTCTGACAGTTCCTTGCCATACAAAGTACTTTTTAAAATTATTTTGCATGTCCAAGGTACACTGCAAGAATGTTACTATCATTTAGGCTCCAAATCTACCTCTACCAACCAATTACTTTATTGAAAAATTGGTTTCAGTTGAAATTATTGCAGTTGAATATTGTGACACCAATGATTTACATCCAATTTTTGGGAAGATTGCTGTTACATTGCTAAAAAATTGCACTAGACTCCAAAGGACAAAAGCATTGTAGGCAGACACATCCATTATGTTATCAAACAAGGCCATAGGCCATCTCTTTGTCTGACGCTTTGACCTATAAGTTCCAACAAGTTTGTCTAAATTATCAACTCCTCCTTTAGTTGAATTGTAAAATTCAATTATATCAGGTTTCTTTTCTTCTTCATCACTACAAGTGACACTATCATGCATGTTATTCAATAATACTACAGTTTTTCCTTTTCTGGGACAATATGAAATAATAATATTTTTTTTTTTATAGTAACCTTCAAGGGTAGTATATCTGGTTATAGAATTCTACTGGGAGTTCTTTTCGATTTTTTTCTGATAGTTCCAACAATTGTTTGCTTGCGCTTTTTCAGTTCCTTAGCTAAATCTAAGCTACAGAAAAAGTTGTCACAAGTTACATTTCTACCTTTAAGCCCTTTTGTGAGTTGCAAGAACAATACGTTTACCTTGCTCATGTTCTGCAAATTCATCTTTACGACCAGTGTAAACTTCAGCATTCCAAATATAACTATTCTCTGCATCACATGCTGCCCAAATCTTTATTACATATCTATCAGGTTTTGATGGAATATACTGCCTAAATAGATACTTTCCTCTAAAAGGAACTAGTTGCTCATCTACGGTAACAGTTGATGATATGTTATACATCAGAGGGAGTCTCTCAACCCAAATGTTCCAAATATTTCTAATAGGAGCAAGTTTGTCCGTGGATCTCCTTTGAGCTCTGGTTTCAAAATCATCAAATCTAATAAACCTAGAATATTTCATAAAGGTTTCAAGAGACATTGTAGCTCGAAATATAGGACGTCCATATGTGTCATCCCAAAGACTCCTAAGAGACTTTCCAAGAGATTTATAAACTCCTGCTAAAAGACGGAATCCATAAAATGCTCTCAGGTTTTCTAGGCTAATTATATCTCCTGAACCCAAGACACGATTAGCTTCTTTGTTTGTCATTTTCAAAATAACATTGAATAATTTTGGAGTTATGAATAATTTAAATGCAGACAGTATATCTGATATTCTTGAAGCTGCATAACGAGTGATACCAGGAGTTTGATCAATGATATTTCTTGCACACCTCTTTCCTGATGACCTGTTTGCTTTTTCTGAAGACCATACAATATTTCCCTTTTTGGATGTGAAATTCACAGAGGAAGGTGGCTGTTCTTCATCATTACAGTTAGTATCAATGGATGTAGAATTTGAACTGGTAGATGTTTGATCATAAGGTTCATTGCCATTATCCATACCGGTATTTCCCTTTCTGGTTGAAGAATTTGGACCGGAAGACTTCAGCTTCATCTTCATAGTCAGAGTAACTGAGATCATAATGAAAGGAAGGATGGTCATTTTCACCATCATCACTTTCTGAAGATATACAATCACTTTCTTCACTGGATTCATGGCCATAAAACTTGTTTACAGGAAAAGCTGTACAATTTCTGGAACACAAACAAAAAAACTGCTTGTGATAGTGTCTAAAACATGTGACCTAGACTATTTCTGGTAATAATTTTCATAGTATTATATTATACTTAGCATTTTTCTTACCAATATTTCCTCTCAATTATTATAAATCAAAGACAACAATCTTACAATGATGTAAAGACTCACTTATCCATGGTTGATGAATTTTACTAAGAAAAATTTTATGGAAGTTCTCTCACTTTTTTATCTATACCTTGTAATAAAAAAAGATGAATTTTCTATGAATACAATAATCAAAGGAATTGTATAAACTGCATTTGAGAGGGTAACTTCAATAATCATACCATCTTTGATAGAGATAGCGAATAACTGTGAAAAAATACAGCAAAAAGTAGGTACGGGTCATTTTGACCCGAAAAGATTAGATGTTACTTTTTTTGCTGCTCAGTAACTACTGGGAAATATTTTAACAGGCTTAGGCATCACAATAACCTCTTAAAGTCAGGAGAATTCAAGGAGTATGAAGCTTCAATCTCTAAAAACAAGAGAGATATGGTAATGTAAAATTGTTTTCGGGTCAAAAAGACCCCTAACAGTGCAGAAGGGTTAACTATGTAAGACTTGCAGATAACACACAGTAGTTCTATTTAGTGAATTATGGAAGGAATTGCAAAAGATGATAGAAGATTTAAATAGAGAAAGCAGAAACGTTTGATTGAAAACTAATGTTTTAAACTAAGATAATGTTCAATGAAAATACATAGACAACAATTAAAGGTTATGGACGAACCTGTAGAATTTGTTTATAAATATACATAATTAAGACAGACAATAAATGTTTACCTAGTACATGAAATAGAAATTAAAAGAGGGATAGGCATGGGATAAAGAGCTTATGATAAAAAAAAAAAATAAGATTATGAAATTTAAAACAATTTCTGTTAAAAAGAAAAGTATTTATTCGGATGGCACATCCAGTATTAAGTTTTGCATAAAAACATGGAGCCTTACTAAAGCCTTAGAACATAAGCTAGTTACAAGAGCAATGAAAAAAATAATGATGGGAATAACACAGAGACAGAGATAAAAATACAGCAACATGGGTACAGGAGTAAGCTAATGTAGAGAATATGAAAGAAAAATCAATGAACAAGGACGAGACTTATGATGAGATTGACAGCCAATAAATGGACATCAAGAATAACAGAATGGGTCCCCAGAGATTACAAAAGAAGCATGGGTAGGATGAGAAGGCGATGGATTGGTGGACTAAGAAAATTTCCGGGATATAAATTGACAAAAGAAAACAAAAAAAAAAACAGACGGGAGTGGTAGGACATGTCTAATGCCTTTGTCTTGTATTGGACTTGTCCCAGCTGATGATGATGATGATGATGATGATATATATCTCCTCTACATAATGAAGAGAAAGTATCTGGTTTTATATATATATATATATATATATATATATATATATATATATATATATATATATATATATATACAGTATATATATATATATATATATATATATATATATATATATATATATATATATATATATATATATATATATATATATATATATAGATGCATATATATATATATATATGCATCTATATATATATATATATATATATATATATACATATATATATATATATATATATATATATATATATATATATATATATATATATATATATATATATATATATATACCGTGCTAGGTGGTATATCTTAGCAATCCATGTTTGCCAACATTTATATAAATGGATGAGCAACTTGGTACAGTAACGAGAAATTTGGATGTGGAGGAAATGTCTACTTAAAAAATCTTGACAAAGTCACTGGTGATGGATTCGGTTCAAGGCAAAAGACAAGATGTCTTTTCGGCTTTTACTCCTGATGCCTGGCAAATGATCTTACTGGAATTTGTATGTACCGGCAAGGGTCACTTACCTGAGCTGGACAGGCACTGCACATCACAAGAGGAATTCAATAAATTTAGCCAATAAATCCTCTCTGAATTTACTCAGTCTATCTATTATTACATCTATGTATGCGACAATCCAAAAACGGTAGGGTACAATTATTCTCCAGCTCCATAGTGAAATTTATTGATGGTACCAAACTATTCAATCTAAGAAGAAAGTTATCTAAATTTTCATTTCCTGGCCACACACATATTATGTCGTCAATATATCGAAACCATTTTACATTATTACATGTTGGAATTTTTATCTGAAACATTAGATAATAGACAATTGAATCTACCATTCTCCATACACACTTTAATAGAATTAATTAAATTATGTATAAAAGATTGTAAATTTGAATTCAATGGGAGATTTTATGCACAAACTTTTGGTATGGCTATGGGAAACCCTTTATCCCCAGTATTGAGCAATCTATATATGGAATTTTTTGAAAGCAGAATCGTAAATAACATCATACCTAATAATGTAAAATGGTTTCGATATATTGACGACATAATATGTGTGTGGCCAGGAAATGAAAATTTAGATAACTTTCTTCTTAGATTGAATAGTTTGGTACCATCAATAAATTTCACTATGGAGCTGGAGAATAATTGTACCCTACCTTTTTTGGATTGTCGCATACATAGATGTAATAATAGCCTCAAGTTCAGTGTATACAGAAAGCCAACGAATATCTCGGCATATGTCCATTATTACTCAAACCAAGGCAACAAAGTTAAGAAATCTGTATTTACTTCTATGTTTTTAAGAGCATTCCGAGTCTGCAGCCCTGAATATATTGATGACGAAATAAATGGTATTAGAGCAATAGGTAAAAAACTAAAGTATCCTGAAATCGTGTTAGATGATGCCCTAAGAACAGCAAAAAAGACTTTTTTCGGTAATGATAACAGAAAAAACTATAACACACAAAATTTACTTGTACTACCTTATTGTGATTCATTTAAAGAAATTCCCCAACTGTTAAAAAATTTCAATGTAAATGTAGCATTTAAGAGTAAAAATACAATAAAAACAGCCTTAATAAAGAATTCTCCTGACATTACCAAGGGATGTGTATATCGTATTCCATGCAATGCTTGTGAAAAATACTATATTGGTCAAACTGGTAAAGCCCTAGAAAAGAGAATTGAACAACAAAAGAAAAGTGTCAGGTATGCTCAAGATAATAATGCACTCTTTGCCCACGTTAGAGATAAAAATCACCCTATTAATTGGTCAGGTGCAAAGAAATTGGTTCATTCAAACAACTTAGTAGAAAGAAACATCATAGAGTCCAGTTTCATAAAAAAAAACTTTGAAAACAACTTGAATATTGGTCATGGAATGTATAAACTCGACGCCTTTATATGTAAAGAGATTTGTAAACTATATAAAAAAACATTAACCACTTAATGTAGAATTGAATGTATTGTGAATAATTAACGTCGGTGTGAAATTAATATTTAGACCTAAGCTACCATTCATTAAAGGAAACAATTATTTTATATAGTATGCATAAGTATATTGGCACTATATAGTGTTATGCTAGATATAAGTATTGATATATACATGATTATATGTTTATGATATTAATGTTGTATACATATAAATGTATATATGCATAAGTATGTATGTGTATATATGTATATATGTATATATGTATGTGTATATATATGTATATATGTATGTTTATGTATATGTATGTGTATGTGTAAGTATTTATGTATATGTATATGTATTTGTATCTGTATGTATGTATATATATGTATATGTGTATGTGTATGTATATGTATGTGTATGTGTGTATATATGTATATATATGTATATGTATGTATGTGTGTATATATATATGTATATATATATATGTATATATGTGTATGTATTTGTATTTTTGTGTATGTTTTGCTTATGTATTTATATAGATAAGGCTACCGCATTGACATATAAATAACTGTAATGAAAGTAAAATAAGAAGAAAACAAGAATATACCCGCCACTAGAAATGACCCTTTTTAGCAGGTGTCTAACGAGCTTGCGGACTCCTCCTCCTCACACCTGAGTCAAGCCCAGGTAGCGGGTAAGGGAGTGTCATTGTTCTCTAAATCTCTATAAGTATGTTTGTACTTTTGCTTTCCCTATAAATTGTAAGAAACCTCTCTCAATAAATCAGTCCTCTGAGGAAGTATCACGAAACTAGTCAGGACTCAAGTGTATATTCTGTATTTTCATTTTCCCTGTGGTTCTTCTGCATCTGAGCATCACGTTTTCCTGTGATTTTTACGCATATATATACATATATATATATATACATATATATATATATATATATATATATATATATATATATATATATATATATATATATACATATATATATACATATATATATTTATATATGTATATATTTATATATATATATATATATATATATATATATATATATATATATATATATATATATATATACAGTATATATATATATATATATATATATATATGTATGTATGTATATATATATATATATATATATATATATATATGTATATATATATATATATATATATATATATATATATGAGAGTATATATATCTACTAAGGAAGAACAGATCGAGTTGGAAGAGAAGGGGTAGGAATGATGATGTCACCTAGAGCAGAAAAGGTATTAATGGGATAGAGAGATGTAAATAGTAGATTATTACTTACAAAGTTCAAATCAAAGCAGTACAATATGATTATAATAGTTTGCTATGCATCAAAAAAGTATTCTCCTGAAGAGATGAAAGATGAATACTATGAAGAACTACAGAGTATGATAGATGAGATCCCGGAGAGAGATATAAGATTTGTGATTGGTGACATCAATGATAAATTTGGAAGGAATAATCAAGGTATAGAGAATGTGAAGAGTTTCGAGGGTCTTTGCTAAGTTACAAAGGAAAATTGGGCACACTTTATAATTTTTTGTTCAACAAACAATCTTGTTATTGGAGGTACTCTCTTCCAACACATGGACATCCACAAATATGCATGGACTCCTCCATGTGACAAACACAAAAATCAATTAGATTACATAGTCAATAATAAAGATAGAAGGAGGACTTTGAGGAAATGTAAGAAGCCGTAGAGGTGCAGTTATAGGTAGTGATCACCAGCTTCTCATTGCCACACTGAAATTAAAACTGAAAGCACCCAACAGAAATGCAGATAAAATACTTATGTTTGATGCAATTAAGCTTCTAAAAGATGAGTACAGAGAAACCTTTGCAATTGAATGTAGAAATTGATTTGCAGTCTTACAGACTTTAAGAGACGAAGAGCTGACAAATAATGAAGAATTTTGTGATATCAAGAATGAATATCAGTCATTTGGTCGTCAAATTTTGAGACATGCAGTTGGGAGAAAACCATGGTTATCAAATGATACTTGGGATAATATGAAAAGGAGACAAAGTCAGAAATTGATTGTTGAAAGTTTTCAAGGAAGTAATGAATATTACAAGGTGGAGCATGCTAAGTATTCCAGTATTGATAGGGAGGTCAAAAGTATTGCCAGGAATGACTGGAGAGAATATTTATACAGGAAAGATGATGAGGCTGACAAAGATATGAATTTAAGAAGTGGTTATGGTGTAAGAATATCTCATAGAATTATTATTGAAATTCCTACCAGGACAAAAACGAAGAAGCATATGCCCATCAAAAAGAGAGACGGGTCTGTTATAACAACAGAAGATGAAGAAAGGAAATGTTGGATGGAACAGTTTAGTGACATCAGGATTAGGAGATACGAAGCTGAGGAAGACCTTGATGTGCCCATGAGTGAATTGAGTGTGTTTGAAGTCGAGGCTATCATTAAAAACTAGAGAGAAAGCTTCTGGATGTGATGATATGACTACTGAGATGATATAGGCCTCGAATTAAGTGACTCTCGGAATACTTACAAGATTATTTTGTAGAATATGGTGTGAAGAGGCAAAACCTGATAAATGGGAGCTAAGATTGTTGGTGGAAATGGCAAAAAACGATCTGAGTGATAACATTAATTACAGAGGCTTAGCAATTACGTCAGTTGTCATGAAAATATATAGAATGCTTATTCTAAGGAGGTTAGAGAGATAGATTGATGAAAAGCTGAGAAATGACAAGCAGGATTTAGAAAAGGTAGAAGTTTTACTGACCAATTTTTTATTAAGACACGTGGTACAGCATTATTATTATTATTAATGTTATTGCTTGCTAAGCTACAACCCTATTTGAAAAAGCAGGATGCTATAAGCCCAGGGGCCCCAAAAGGGAAAATAGCCCAGTGAGGAAAGGAAACAAGGAAAAATTAAACACTTTAAGAGTAATTACATTAAAAAAGTATTTCTTATGTAAACTATAAAAACTTTAACAAAACAAAAGGAAGATAAATTAGATAGAATAGTGTGGCTGAGTGTACCCTCAAGCAAGAGAACTGTAACCCAGACAGTGGAAGACCATGGTACAGAGGCTATGGCATTATCCAAGACTAGAGGACAATGGTTTGATTTTGGAGTGTCCTTCTCCTAGAAGAGCTGCTTGCCAAAGCTAAGGAGTCTCTTCTACTCTTACCAAGAGGAAACTAGCTAAAAAAAAATATTGTGCTGTATTTAAACCCTTCGGGTGAAAAAGAATTGTTTGGTAATGTCAGTGGTGTAGATGTATGAGGGAAGAGGAGAATCTGTGTAGAATAGGCCAGACTATTCAGTGTTCATGTAGGCAAAGGGAAATGAACCGTAACCAGGGAGAAGAGTCCAATGTAGTACTATCTGGCCAGTCAAAGGACTCCATAGCTCTCTAGCGATAGTATCTCAATGGGTGGCTGTTGACCTGGCCAAACTACTACCTATAATGTGTAAAATATGGAAATCCACTTATGAAGGCATTTGTGGACTATGAAAATGTCTTTGATAGTGTACACCTACCAATTTTGTGGAGAGTCCTGCATTTTTATGGAGTTCCCCCTAAATTTGTAAATTTGATTAAGTCTGTTCATGGGGATATCAAGTGAAAAGTTAATGTTAGTGGATTCCTATCAAATGAATTTCCAGTGAACGTTGGAGTACTACAAGGGAAAGTATTGTCACCTATGTTGCTTATCCTCCTTATGGGTTTTGTGATACATAGAGCAGTTGTGCAAGGTGGAGAAGGATTGGAGTAGATTGGTAAGAGGAAATTAGCTGACCTAGAGTGAGAGAGGGAGTAGTCAAATCTTGGTCAAGTGTGGGTGCACGCGCAAGTGTGTGCATATCTATCCAAATATTTAGTTGTCTTTTTTGACCAGTTGCATACAATAATGTGTGTATATCTATCCAAATATTTAGTTGTCTTTTTTGACTGGTTGCGTACAATAATGTGTATATATATGTATATATTCATATATATATATATATATATATATATATATATATATATATATATATATATATATGATAAATTTTTGCACATTCAGACGTGTTTTTCATATTCAAATAAGCTTTAAGTTTTTGCTACATTAATGTCTGGATTCTCTTAATGACCTCAGGATTAGTCACTATCTCTACAAGTTTGCCGGACCAGGGTTCAATTCCCGGCCGGTCACAAGCTCTTTTCTTTGTGTTTTTTCGCATGAGGCTTTGATCCCTAGGTCATTAAGAGAATCCAGACATTAATGTAGCAAAAATATATGGCTTATTTGAATATATATATATATATATATATATATAATATGCATATTTCTACATATATGAATATATATATATATATATATATATATATATATATATATATATATATGTATATATATATATATATATATATATATATATATATATATATATATATATTTATGTATATATATATATATATATATATATATATGTATATATATTTATATATATATATATATATATATATATATATATATATATATATTATATATATATATATAATATATATATATATATATATATATATATATATGTATATATTTATATATATATGTGGGTATATAAACATATATTATTATCATTATAATTATTACTATTATAATCATTATTATTATTACTAGGTAAGCTAGAGAAGACACAAACCTAATGTGTTTCTCAAAAGTAAATTTTCTGTCAAGAATCACACCTAAAATGTTAAAAGAATCATAGAGAGTTAAAGAAACATTATCAATGCTGAGATCCGTGTGTTGAGGACCAACTGTCTTTGACCTTCTTACAATCTTACTTTGAGTTTTGCTAGGATTCAACTTCATGCATCATAATTTGCACCATGCACTAATTTTAGCTGGATCTCTATTAAGGGATTCAGCAATAGCAGATATCCATTCAGGAGATAGAAATATTTTAAAGAGAGTAGCATTATCTTCATGTCCAACGAACTTGTTTTCTAGACCATACTACATGTCGTGTGTAAATAGTATGAAAAGTAATAGGCCAAGAACACTACCCTGAGGAACACAATATACCACATTCCTATAATC
>NC_090760.1:60038500-60041000 GCF_036898095.1 Palaemon carinicauda | reverse complement strand
ACACCCTGACGGGTGGACATATTGACAACTGGGTTAGAGTTTTGAACCATGTCTGAGCTGGCCACCATGGGGCTATTACTGTAGCATGTGCTCTCTGACCTTCTATTACTGAAAGAACTTTGTCTTAAAGTCTTATAGGTGGATTTACAAAGTTGTTCTCCCTTTTCCAATCCTTTTGTGCCAGAGCATCCAACTTCATACCATTTGGGTCGAGAAATCTTGTGTTGTAGATTGGTAGCTGCGTAGATGTCGCAGATGCGAACCTGTCTATTGTGTGAGGTCCCCACATCGAGTCCAAAAACCGGAACATCGGTCTTGACAACATCCACTCGTGTTTGTCCAACAGAATGACGAGCAATAATTGTTAGATTGTTTTGTATAGCCTCGGCCCATATTAACTTCGCAATTTCTGTCAACTCCACTACTGATCCACCCATGTGATTGATGTACGCTACTGTAGTGATGTTGTCTGATAAAACTTGAATTGTTTTTCCTTTTAGACTGGGAAGAAAGGCTCTTACACTTAGAAGAACTGCCATCAACTCCCTTACATTGAAGTGCTGGTAAGACATCTCTGGGTCCCAGAAACCCTGAGTTGTCTGTTCTTTGTAATGCCCTCCCCAACCAAGTTGGGATGCATCTGTCACCAGCTGGCCGTCGACTTCTGAGGGTAATATTACTTTCCCATTCCATTTTGCTAATGATTCATACCACCACAAGAGATCTTTCTTGGCACATGAGTCCAGTTCTAGTTGAGATTCCCATGTATTTTTTTGTTTGATCAACTTGTACACATTTCTTAGCATTAATCTGCCTGGCAATACTGCTTTACAAATAAAATTGCACTGGCCAGCGATTTTTGACAAAACTCTAGCAGACACTGACTTTTGAGTTAACACCCTTTTAATGTCTTTCCTAACTTTAGAAATCTTAGTATTAGGTACCTTTAGCATTGGTATTCCATTATCTTGAGTTTCTAAGAGTAGGCCTAAATATTCTATTGTAGACTTAGGAATTAATATGGATTTTTCAAAGTTGATTTTCCAACCAAGGTCAGTAAGTGTGTCTACTACCACTTCAGTATCTAGTAGTAGTGTGGATTTAGGACCACATAACAGGAAGTCATCAACATAAAGTATTAACCTGATGCTGCATTCTCTTAGATACTTCACAACTGGCCTCAAAACTTTTGTAAATATATGTGGTGCAATAGAACATCCAAAATTCAACACATTCCAAACATAATATTGGCCTCTCCATTTAAACCCAAAATATTTCCTGAAGTCACGTCTAATAAGTATATGATGAAAACCGTCTTTCAAATCAACACTAACATAAGAATCACCATTCCTTACAACGTTCGGTAAACATAAGTCTTCATATCGTGTCTTTGGTACTTCAATAAACTGATTGACAAATCTCATATCACTAATCAATCTGTATTTTTCTTTTCCTTTCTTTCTAGTACATCCTATAGGTGACACACTTCGGGGTTTTTTTGAAACCTTACTAATGAAACCGTCATTTAGGTAGTTCATTATTTTTTATTCAATAACACATTCTTCTTCCACACTAGATGTATAGTTCGCGAATTCACACTGTTCTGGTTCTGACAAAAATGGTATAGTCACTCCATATTTTAGCCAGCCTATTATGTACTCAGGGGTTCCAATTTTTTCCCAAGACTGTATGTTTTCTACCAAATTACACATTACATAAGTATCTATAACAGTTAAGCTTAAAGGGATAAATTAAATTTGAGAAAAGGGGAAAAAAGAAGAAAAAAAAAAGAAGAAACAAAGTGTAACATGGTCATTCACTTCACTAGTGACAAATAACCAAACACGATCTGCAAACACTAGCACTAGGCCTAATTTATTCAACACAGTGACACTAGCACTAGGCCTAATTTATTCAACACAGTGACACTAGCACTAGGCCTAATTTATTCAACACAGTGACACTAGCACTAGGCCTAATTTACTCAACACAGTGACACTAACACTAGGCCTAATTTATTCAACACAGTGACACTAGCACTAGGCCTAATTTATTCAACACAGTGACACTAACACTAGGCCTAATTTATTCAACACAGTTAAGTACATACATTACATTAAACATTATTCTGTGTTATTATTATTTACGCCTTCATGTTTATTCCAGGAGTAATTGGAAGCACTTTGTGGCTGATTACGCATGTAGTAATTGTTGTTGTTGTAACCGCGACCTCTACAGTTGTAATATCCCCCACTGTAGTTGTTGAAGTTATTGTAGAAGCGCCCTCTCTGATTGTCTCTATATTTTGGTTTAGTACTTGGATCATTACTAGTTATTTGCACAGCTTTTAGTAATGAATCTAATTGTTTGTCATCTAGGTTAGTTGTGCCCCGTGACAAATTTTTGAACAGTTGGGAAGTTTTGGCTCCAAACTGCCCAGACACCACTAATGCCGAATGTTCTTGGTGTAGATAATCAATGTGCGCTTTCTGAACATTAA
>NC_090760.1:59983500-59991000 GCF_036898095.1 Palaemon carinicauda | reverse complement strand
GAGGAATGCTTTCGGACTGCGTCGGATCACAAGGAAAGGGCCCGTGTAAGGGGGCATTAGTGGTGGCTTGCTGGTGTCGTTGCGCAGGAAGACGTGCGTTGCAGAGTGCAAGTCCGTTGGTATGTGATGCTTCGCTGGGGGCTTGTAAGTCTGGCGGCACGGAGTAAATTTTCCCAAGACGTACGTATGCGATGGAGATCGTCGGAGGAGGTTGTAGAAGGAAAAAATTTGGCAGGGACGACCAACGGGTCGCCATACACCATTTCAGCTGCCGAGACGTCGAGGGCGTCTTTAGGAGTGGTCCTTAGTCCCAGGAGGACCCAGGGAAGCTGAGTAAACCAGTTGGAATCCTTGCAGCGGGACATCGAAGCTGCTTTGAGGGTGCGATGAAAACGTTAAACCATTCCATTGGCAGC
Organism: Palaemon carinicauda; assembly: GCF_036898095.1. Taxonomy (NCBI): domain Eukaryota; kingdom Metazoa; phylum Arthropoda; class Malacostraca; order Decapoda; family Palaemonidae; genus Palaemon; species Palaemon carinicauda. Next base: position 59,990,584 of record NC_090760.1, on the reverse strand, counting down.
GGGGTTGTAGGCCGTTGTCTGATGTAGAGTGATGCCCAGGAGATTAGCTAATGACGTCCACATTTAAGAGGTGAAAGTGGTTCCCCTGTCAGAAGTAAAATGCTCAGGGATACCGAATCTTGAAATCCATCCAGAGAGTATGGCATATGTACATGAGGCGGACGTTGCAGTTTCCATGGGAATGGCTTCAGGCCAACGAGTGGAGCGGTCGATGACGGTAAACAGGTAACGATGTCCTTGTGATGGGGGTAGGGGGCCTACAACGTCGACGTGAATGTGTGCGAAACGACGCTGAGGTTGAGGAAAGGTGCCCACTCCTGATTCCGTGTGTCGATGTACTTTGGAAGTTTGGCAAGAAGTACAGGCGCGGACCCAATCCTTAGCATCCTTAGAAATTCCGTGCCAAATGAACTTTGCCTTCAGCAGCTGTGCAGTAGAACGGCACGAGGGATGTGAAAGGCCGTGAATGAAATCAAACACCTGTCGGCGCATGTGAGCAGGAATCCAAGGTCGCGGTCTACCAGTACTGACGTCACAGAGGAGGGTGGTGTTGGAGTCTTCGAGGGGAAAGTCTTCCCAACGGAAGGACGTGCAGGATGTCCTACAAGCTTGATACTCTGGATCCTCTCGTTGGGCTTCAGCCAGGGCGTTGTAATCCAATCCCAGTTGAACGGCAGCCAACGTGTTTCTTGACAGGGCATCGGCAATGGGATTCATTTTCCCAGGGACGTATTGGAGGGTGCAATTGTATTCAGCCACGGCAGAGAGATGTCGGCGTTGACGGGCGGACCAGGCGTCAGACTGTCGAGTGAAGGCGTGCACCAGAAGCATGTGGTCTGTACGAATGACGAAGGGCGTACCTTCTAAAAAATGGCGAAAATGACGGACAGCCAAGTGCACCGCCAGCAATTCTCGATCGAAGGTAGAATAACCCGATTCTGCCTTGGACAGTTTTCTGCTGAAGAACGCCAATGGGCGGGGTGAGCCTTTGACCACCTGCTCGAGTACTGCACCAATAGCGACGTCGCTGGCATCGGTGGAGAGAAGGAGAGGGGCGTGTGGGATAGGAAAAGTGAGAGCCGCAGCAGTTGATAGGGCCTTTTTTGCATTGCAGAAGGCTGCTTCTTGAAGGGGTCCCCACTTCAGGTCCTTTGGCTTGCCCTTGAGGGAGGCGTAGAGGGGAGCAAGAGTGGCGGCAATGGCTGGCAGAAAACGGTGATAATAGTTGATCATGCCCAAGAATTCCTGCAGAGCTTTGACGGTCGAGGGCGCGGGGAAGTTCTGAACGGCTGCTACCTTCTCAGGGAGGGGATGGACTCCTTCAGGAGTGATACGGTGCCCTAAGAACGACACTTCGTTGGCGCCAAAGGTACACTTGTCGTACCGGACTACAAGGCCGTTTTGTTGCAGGCGGTCGAGCACAATGCGCAGGTGACGGAGGTGTTCCTCTTTTGAGGAGGAGAACACAAGTATGTCGTCCACATAACATACACAGAAAGGGAGGTCCCCTAAGATGCCATCCATGAGACGTTGAAACGTTGCCCCAGCATTACGAAGGCCAAAACAGGAGTAATTGAAGGTGTATGTACCAAACGGAGTGGTGATAGCGGTCTTGGGAATGTCTTCTGGGTTCATAGGCACCTGACAATACCCCTTCAGGAGGTCGTGCGTAGAGAAAACCTTCGCTTTGTGCAGGTAGGAGGTCACGTCGGCAATGTTTAGGAGGAGGTAGTGATCCGGTTCTGTTTGCATGTTCAGGCGCCTGTAATCCCCGCACGGACGGAGGGAGCCGTCTTTCTTCAGAACGATGTGTAAGGGTGATGACCATGGGCTGGAGGCCTTTTGGCAAAGGCCCATTTCCTCCATGTCGGCGAACGTCTGTTTGGCGGCTGCCAATCGTTCCGGTGCCAGACGTCTGAATTTTGCGAAGACTGGGGGTCCCGTCATCTTGAAATGGTGATAAATATCGTGCTTGGCAGGAACCGTGGGCGTTTGGCGAAGTTCTGGACGGAAAACTTCCGGGTACAACGTGAGGAGGTGGGCGTAGGCATCCATGGGTGCGCTGATGTGGAGAGCGAGGTTAGAGGGGGCGGGTTGAAGAGGTGTCGATAAGTACGAGTCTGCGTTGACCAATCGTCGGTGGGCGACATCGATCAGAAGGTGGAAATGAGAGAGGAAATCCACACCGAGGATTAGCATTGTGACGTCAGCAACGAGAAACTTCCAATTGAATTTACCGTTTCCGAACGATAATGTGAGGTTCTCGTAACCGTAGGTGGGTATCGCAGATCCCTTGGCAGCTACCAAGCGGACGTCGGCAGATGTAGACAGACTACGTCGTGCCTTGAAGAGTTTCCTTGGCAAAAGAGAACGACAAACACCCGTGTCTACCAAAAATTGCACGCCCGTTCCTGCATCCTGTAAAAAGAAAAGATTAGAAACACGGGAGGCCACCGCCACAAGCGATTGCCTACTTACACGTTTTTGGGCCACTGACAATCCTTGGCACATTTCTTCGCGGTTGCCCCGAATCTGAAGTGGTAGTAGCAAAACTGCGGCGGATTGGAGGTAGTAAGTGGCTGTAGAAGCCGTTTGTTGGGGCGCGAGCGATTGGTGGGTGGTGGGCGGCTTTGTCGCCGCTTCGGCACGTCACGGGGTAGGCGTGTATGTCCTACGGCATTCATGTCAGCTTCGGTTGACGTTGAATAGGCATCCTCGTCGTCAGGGGTGGAGGCGTTGATGGAGGTCTTGAAGTGGCTGTCCATAAGGGTGTCGGCTTTGGTCATCAAGTCTTTTATGGGTAAACTATCGACATCGGGTATGGCAGCGCGTACAGGTTCGGGTAAACGGCGTATCCAAAGGGCACGAAGTAGGTTCACCTCACGAGGAGAGCCGTCTGCGGCAGGTTGAAGGCGAGCGATACTGGTCATTTCCCTGAGGGCAAGCAAAGCCCTTTGGTCCCCCAACGGTTGTTGCGAGAGCTGAAAAAGCTTTGCTATACGGGCGGCTGGTGACGGAGAATACTGCTGCAGAAGGTATGTTTTGAGGGCGTCATACGCTATTGGGGTGTCTCGTTGTTCACAAAGCCAGTCGGATATTTCTGGGAAGGTGTCCTCGGGTATCGCAGCGAGAACATATACCGCTTTGGTGGTTGAGCGAGTCACGCCCCTGATACGAAACTGGACTTCTGCGCGCTGAAACCAAGCAAACGCCTCTCCGCTGGCAAACGATGAAAGTTTGAATGGAGCGGCCGCAGCACCAACTGCCGTAGAGTCCGCCATAGTACCAACGATGAAGGGGCGAGGGGGTGGGGGTGGAAGGCGGTGGGAGCGAGTCGACTTCCGGGGTCACCAATGTGACGGGCCAAGAGAGGGTTGTGAACTCAAAGGCAGGATGCAATCAACTGAGTTGTTTATTAAGGAACACTCTCCATTATATACAAAACATCAAAGCAACAGGACATAACCTGTTCGAGAGACAGACAATGTTACAGAGCAAAACCGGAGACATGATCATTCAGGTTCTTTTTAGTGCGAGGGAAGAGCGCAGATACAAGCATAATATATATATAAAATAATTATGTACAATTGTGTGACACACGGTTGGTAAAGTTTTATCAATCTATTACGTGACACCCCTCTTCTCTCACGTTACAGTCACGCATAGCATTTAGTCCAAGATATTTACACAAATTAATCAATGTCATTCTTCCACCATTCATAGTATCACTGTTTTCCTGGTTTCATTTACTCTCATTATCCTATCTATCTCACATTCACTCTCAAAGTTTGTATCATGAAGACTTTATAAAAGTCCTTAGCTAAAGAGTCTCTTCTACCCTTATCAAAAGATAAGTGGCCACTGAACAATCACACTGCAGTAGTTAACCCCTTGAGTAAAGAAGTATTATTTGGTAATATCAGTGTTGTCAAATGTATGAGAATAGACGAGAATGTGTAAAGAATAGACCAGACTATTCGGTGCACGTGTAGGCAAAGAAAAGAAAATAACCGTAACTAGAGAAAGCAATCAAATGTATTACTGTCTGGCCAGGCAAAAGATCCAATACCACTCTGAAATTATAATATCGCAGATTCCAGATAATTCCATGGCTAAAATGATGTTATAGAATGATAAAATACGTAACATATACAGATATTCGTAAGATTAATATTTTACCACTATACGGCCCAAATAGAAAAACCTTTGGTTGAATATGTGTGTACATTTTACATTGTACGTCATTAAAATCAGTGATGGAATTTATTTCATACAGTGGGCACAAATATCATTCCGTGCTATTGTCCCTTCTTTTATATCTAAAATAAGCAATATGAACACCATTTTGCTCCTTTTTACGTTGTGATGCTGGGTGGGGATGGGCTATTGTTTGGGATATAGAGGTATCTATTTGAAGAAACCGCTTCGTATTTTAAAAGAAAAATAGAAATAGATTGATACTTCATTTTCTATTTGAAAAAAAAAAGATATAAATGTCTGTATGGCTACAATTACTTTTAGCAATGCTCTTATATGTTTACGACTAATGAAAGACATTATCTTTATCGTCAGGTTCCTTAATGTACGTTGTGACTTTGGGTTATCTTATTCCAAACGTCTAGACATTTGAAATAATAAAATGAAATGGTTTCATTGGTGGTAAATTCTCAATTCTTCATCACTGCTCCCTTAAAGTTGATCATCATTGGGATTGTTTATATAGTTTTGAAAAACCCTGCTACCACCCAACCTCTCACATACTACCCAAAACACTGAAGTAAACTTTTGCCCATTCCAACTTCATTACATGTGTAATGAAAGTCATTTGAATATATTGCGATTAACTAATTACCAAGAAACTAAAAAAAAAAAAAAAAAAATAAGGAAAAATTCATTACGGAGCGGTCTCTGGCCTTCTTGATTTTCGTTCTCCATAAACTGGCGATGATAAACTTGGAAATTGCTTTTCGAACCTTAATGGATGATCATTAATTGCCAAATCTATTCCTCCAATGGGAGTCAGAAGTAGTTTAGTTACTGTAATGGGCTTTATGAAGAAAGTTTAATCCTATTTCATGAGTTCTGAATTGCTCAGATTTTCTCCATTTCGACGCTAATGAAAGTTTGGTTTGGTGTCTGTGTGGTTTATTCATTTGAAATAAAAAGGTTCAGTAAAAAAATAAATGCAGTGAAGGAAAAGTCTATTTAGAAATTACCAAAAATCCCTATCAAATTGTTTACTCTAAAATTTTTTTTTTTCCTTTTTAAAGGGTAATATGAGTATGGGTAAAAATTCTTTAGTATAAAGCTTAAAACTTGCTGAACTTCTACAATAAGTAGATAATCTGGTGAATGGCGTCTATTAATTGTTTTCCTGCCCACTCATTAAGATCATTGATTCTTGAGATGTTCTGCTGACGCACTCACTCACACACATAAGAGCGACAACGTGGCCTCCTTCCAACATATTAAGAAGGTTAAAAAGTCAAAAGACCAAAGATTATAGAAGCAAAGAAAGTCACCGTGTCAAAAACGTTCTTTCATCTTACATCTATTGTAGATTTATAAGATCGTCTACTAACTGACCCTATGGTATAATGTTGGGTTCCACTCTGGTTATAGTTCTTTCCTTAGCCTCCATATATACCTATTAGTCTGACTTGTTCCTAACATATTTTTTCCTCACGCATTTAAGGACACCAAACTTGACTACAGTAGTACCTTTTTAACTTGGTAGAAGGGGTTAATTAAGTTATAGTAAGCAGGTTTTACAGCATGTATGTGTCATTTCTTTTCTATTTCATAATTTCATGTCATAGGAGAACTAGAGAGAAAACCACGGTCCTGAAAACTACGATGAGTAAGATGGTTTAAAAGGCTATAAGGGATGAAAGATCTTTCATTGTCTTCCAAACGTTTTCCATGTGAAAGAGAGCTATATACTTACATTTACATCTATATGCAACAAACCCCGTTATTCTTTTCAGCAGATGCTTAGTTAACACACAGAAAGACATGCAAAAACGTAACAGTACGATAATCATACCCTCAAGATACTGTTTCTAGGTTAAAGTCAAATAGAATTATTTCAGAAGAATCACTTTTTATGTCTTTGAAATTCAAGTAGATTTTAATTTTGAGGTACATCTGTTCAATCAATATTTACTCTTTTATTTATTTTAATCTATTCGTTTCCTACCTTTATCCATTCAAAATGCATATATTGATGTCTTGTATTCTTTCCCCATACAATTATTATTATTATTATTATTATTATTATTATTATTATTATTATTATTATTATTATTATTATTATTATTATTATTATTATTATTATTATTATTATTACTGGACTGCCAAAATAGTAAATAAATCTTATTTTGACAGGATGTTTCTTTATAAACTTAATACCTTTTGCTTTCATAACATATCAAAAACTAGAAAGGGTTCTTTTATTTTTCACTATATCAGGAGGTTTATGGTTACATGTCTATAGAAAGGTCTAGGCTATTTAGAGCCTCATGAAATCCCATATGGGTAAAATGTACATTAAACGGTCTATTCGTCTTTTTATTTTCAATAAAAGTAAGATTTATTTATTTATATATTTATTTATTTTTTTTTTTTTTTTTTGAGAACATTGCCATATTCAGGGCTGGTGGCAGGCAGCAAAAGATTAGCTTTTAGTACGTGACTTTTAGGGAGAAGGGCATTTTTGGTGGTTTTATTTACCATCATACACATTTGGACTTTGCAGGCGCCAAAGGCTCTTTCCCTTATCATAAAAGGATGGCAATCCATATCATAATAGTTTTTAATAATACAATTTTTTTCACTATCATTCGCTTTCCCTTTTGATTTCCCTTCGATATGATTTAATTTCCTTTAGCATCCATATCATAAAAAGATTAAAACTTATCTTTATTTTCATCTTGATGATATATCAATCATTCTATATGTTATAACTCTTATTTTTTATTTATAAATATTTTTCTAATCTAAACATTGAAAAAATATATATAAACATACCAATGTATAATTCAACATTGTAAAAGTTATCCAGTGTTATAATAATAAATAAGTA